>NC_064410.1:64787500-65087500 GCF_023375975.1 Astyanax mexicanus | reverse complement strand
ACACACCAACACACACCAACACACAACACACACACCAACACACACACCAACACACAACACACACCAACACACACCAACACACGCACCAACACACGCACCAACACACAACACACACACCAACACACACCAACACACAACTCACACCAACACACACACAAACACACACCAACACACACCAACACACACACCAATACACACCAACACACACACCAACACACACACCAACACACACACAATACACACACCAACACACACACCAACACACACCAACACACACACAAACACACACCAACACACACCAACACACACACCAACACAAACACCAACACACAACACACACCAACACACACACAAACACACACCAACACACACCAACACACACACCAATACACACCAACACACACACCAACACACACACCAACACACACCAACACACACACAATACACACACCAACACACACACCAACACACAATACACACCAACACACACACCAACACACACACCAACACACACACAAACACACACCAACACACACCAACACACACACCAACACACAACACACACCAACACACACACCAACACACACACAAACACACACCAACACACACCAATACACACCAACACACACACCAACACACACCAACACACACCAACACACACCAACACACAATACACACACCAACACACACACCAACACACACACCAACACACACCAACACACACACCAACACACACACCAACACACACCAACACACACCAACACACACACCAACACACACCAACACACACAAACACACACCAACACACACCAATACACACACCAATACACACCAACACACACCAACACACACCAACACACACACCAACACACACACCAACACACAACACACACCAACACACAATACACACACCAACACACACACCAACACACACACCAACACACACCAACACACACACCAACACACACACCAACACACACCAACACACACCAACACACACACCAACACACACCAACACACACAAACACACACCAACACACACCAATACACACACCAATACACACCAACACACACCAACACACACCAACACACACACCAACACACACACCAACACACAACACACACCAACACACACACCAACACACACACCAACACACACCAACACACACCAACACACACACAATACACACACCAACACACACACCAACACACGCACCAACACACACACCAACACACACCAACACACACACCAACACACACACCAACACACACACCAACACACACCAACACACACACCAACACACGCACCAACACACGCACCAACACACGCACCAACACACGCACCAACACACACCAACACACAACACACACCAACACACACACCAACACACACAAACACACACCAACACACAACACACACCAACACACACACCAACACACACAAACACACACCAACACACACCAACACACAACACACACCAACACACACAAACACACACCAACACACACCAACACACGCACCAACACACGCACCAACACACGCACCAACACACGCACCAACACACACCAACACACAACACACACCAACACACACACCAACACACACAAACACACACCAACACACACCAACACACACACCAATACACACCAACACACACACCAACACACACACCAACACACACCAACACACACACCAACACACACACCAACACACACCAACACACACACCAACACACACCAACACACACACAATACACACACCAACACACACACCAACACACAATACACACCAACACACACACCAACACACACCAACACACACACAAACACACACCAACACACACCAACACACACACCAACACACAACACACACCAACACACACACCAACACACACACCAACACACACCAACACACAATACACACACCAACACACACCAACACACACCAACACACAATACACACACCAACACACACACCAACACACACACCAACACACGCAAACACACACACCAACACACACACCAACACACACACCAACACACACCAACACACACACAAACACACACCAACACACACCAACACACACACCAACACACAACACACACCAACACACACACCAACACACACACCAACACACACCAACACACAATACACACACCAACACACACCAACACACACCAACACACACACCAATACACACCAACACACACACCAACACACACCAACACACACACAATACACACACCAACACACACCAACACACACACCAACACACACACCAACACACACACCAACACACACCAACACACACACCAACACACACACCAACACACACACAAAACACACCAACACACACACCAACACACACCAACACACACACAAAACACACCAACACACACTAACACACAAACCAACACACACACCAACACACACACCAACACACACACCAACACACACACCAACACACACTAACACACACACACACACACCAACACACACACACCAACACACACACCAACACACACACCAACACACACATCAACACACACACACCAACACACACACACCAACACACACACCAACACACACACCAACACACACATCAACACACACACACCAACACACACACACCAACACACACACCAACACACACCAACACACACACCAACACACACACCAACACACACACCAACACACACCAACACACACACCAACACACACACACACCAACACACACACACACCAACACACACACACCAACACACACCAACACACACACCAACACAAACACACACACCAACACACACACACCAACACACACACCAACACACACCAACACACACACACACACCAACACACACACCAACACACACACACACACACCAACACACACACACCAACACACACACCAACACACACCAACACACACCAACACACACACCAACACACACCAACACACACACCAACACACACCAACACACACACCAACACACACACCAACACACACCAACACACACACCAACACACACCAACACACACCAACACACACACACACCAACACACACACCAACACACACCAACACACACCAACACACACCAACACACACACCAACACACACCAACACACACCAACACACACACCAACACACACCAACACACACACCAACACACACACCAACACACACCAACACACACCAACACACACACCAACACACACCAACACACACCAACACACACACCAACACACACCAACACACACACCAACACACACCAACACACACCAACACACACACACACCAACACACACACCAACACACACCAACACACACACCAACACACACACCAACACACACCAACACACACCAACACACACACCAACACACACCAACACACACACCAACACACACACCAACACACACCAACACACACACCAACACACACACCAACACACACCAACACACACACCAACACACACACCAACACACACCAACACACACCAACACACACACCAACACACACCAACACACACCAACACACACCAACACACACACCAACACACACACCAACACACACACCAACACACACCAACACACACCAACACACACCAACACACACCAACACACACCAACACACACACCAACACACACCAACACACACACCAACACACACACCAACACACACCAACACACACCAACACACACACCAACACACACCAACACACACCAACACACACACCAACACACACCAACACACACACCAACACACACCAACACACACCAACACACACACACACCAACACACACACCAACACACACCAACACACACACCAACACACACACCAACACACACCAACACACACCAACACACACACCAACACACACCAACACACACACACAATACACACACCAACACACACCAACACACACACCAACACACACACCAACACACACCAACACACACACCAACACACACACCAACACACACCAACACACACCAACACACACACCAACACACACCAACACACACCAACACACACCAACACACACACCAACACACACACCAACACACACACCAACACACACCAACACACACACCAACACACACCAACACACACCAACACACACACCAACACACACCAACACACACCAACACACACACCAACACACACCAACACACACACACACCAACACACACACCAACACACACCAACACACACACCAACACACACACCAACACACACCAACACACACACCAACACACACCAACACACACCAACACACACACCAACACACACACCAACACACACCAACACACACCAACACACACCAACACACACCAACACACACACCAACACACACACCAACACACACCAACACACACCAACACACACCAACACACACCAACACACACACCAACACACACCAACACACACCAACACACACACCAACACACACCAACACACACCAACACACACACACACCAACACACACACCAACACACACCAACACACACACCAACACACACACCAACACACACCAACACACACCAACACACACACCAACACACACCAACACACACCAACACACACACCAACACACACCAACACACACCAACACACACACCAACACACACACCAACACACACACCAACACACACCAACACACACACCAACACACACCAACACACACCAACACACACACACACCAACACACACACCAACACACACCAACACACACCAACACACACACCAACACACACCAACACACACACCAACACACACCAACACACACCAACACACACCAACACACACACCAACACACACACCAACACACACACCAACACACACCAACACACACACCAACACACACACCAACACACACACCAACACACACCAACACACACCAACACACACACCAACACACACACCAACACACACCAACACACACACCAACACACACCAACACACACACCAACACACACACCAACACACACACACACCAACACACACCAACACACACCAACACACACACCAACACACACCAACACACACACCAACACACATCACTGTGTATCACTGTCCAAATAATAACAGCTAGTGATATTACAGAAACAGCATTACATTCGTTTTTTTATATAAATCTTTATAAAAAATTATTACTGGAGTTTAAATATGTGCAACATGTTTTCTACAAGTAACTGATTGGGATTTATTATATAGAAACAGTGTAGAGTAAAAATAGTCTGTGGCCGTTCATTCAGTAAAAATAAATGCTAGGGAGAAACATTGTTGTCAAACTCTACAAAAATGTTATTTTAAATGCCTTAGTTCCATATGTGCAAAATTAAAATACACAAATGCAAAAATAATCCTTATTTTTATTTGAACATCATCAAACATTCTTACTCCTCTCCCTCTCTCTGATCCTGGAACAACTATTTCTTACCAAAGGTGTCAAATAATGAAGAACAAATACTTTGATACGTTATTTATGTATAAATGTAGTTTATCTTCACTTTACTGGAGTAATTATTTTTACATTTTTTACACAGTTATCTGAACTTTCTCCTCCTTATACTTTAATAAAAACAGTCTCGTTACTCCTGTTTCATTTCAGCTGGTTTTTAATTCCAGCTTCTCATCGATCAATAAAACCCCTATCCAGATAAATCTCTCCATCCAGATAGAGTGAATCTTGGATGTAGGGAAGTATAGACATATAACATTCCCTCTCCCTATTGGTTTACTTTTACAATTTTACTTGAGTAAAAGTTGATACTTTAACTTTTATAGAAGTATTTTAAACCCTAACATCAAAACTTCTACCGACAGAGTAATAAATAGAGATACTTTTCTTCCTCTCCTTTATCCTGACTCAACTCTTCCTCTCTCTTGTCCTGATTTAACGTCATCTTTTCCTGGATTAACTATTACTTTACCCCCATCCAGATATATTTATTTTCTCTCTCTCTGTCTCTGTGCTACACTCAGTCTACACACTCCTCTTTTTTATACGTCTATATCACTGACAGAACCTGGTTCATTTAATGCTAAGATCCAGAACCAGCTGTGGTTTCTCATCATAGCCTCTTATTTATTATTAATAATCTGTAAATTCTAAATTGTGTATTAGTTATGATAGCTTTATACCTGCTCCTGTTGCAGAAGCAGTAGTTATATACTGTATTTAAGGTTTGTGAGAGTGGGGAATCCTGTTTGTTAATAAAATGTAAGCATGTTTAAAACATGTTAATTGAATGTATTTTGTTTGATAGCATCATGATTTGTATGAACAGTATACTGAACAGCGTATTTAGAGTTTAAAAAAATGTGAATACAGATTGGAGAAAAGCATGTCAGCGACTGTAAAACTGTGTTTGTGTTATAACTGCTATTGTTTTGTTAAGTAAATGTGTTTTAATAAGAATAATTCTCCTTTAACAGAGGTTCCAGATAAGGTTTCCCTCAGTTTGGTGCAGAAATCCTCGGGTCCGCTGGTGGAGGGGAATATTATTGAGCTCCACTGCAGAGTCGAGAACGCAGCGCCGGTCAAAGATATGATGATTGCCTGGTTTAAAGGGAAGGATAAAGTGAAAACTGATCAGTTCTTTCGCGACACTACCATCACTCCAAAAAACGAGTCCAGAAACATGACAATTATCGCCAAAAGATCACTTAACGGATTGGAGTACAGGTGTGAAGCTCTGCTGCATCTGGGACCAGAAGGACCCCAGCCTCCTCCTACAAAGACTTCAGAAACTCTGAGGCTAAATATTTACTGTAAGTTATTATTTCCAGATCTCTTCTAGAGCGTTACAGGCTCTTACAGTACTGAGCAAACATTCTAGAGCTCTGAAAATAAGAAAATCTATCTATGTAGAGCAGTGTGTTAATAAAGAGGAATATTCTAGAGTTCTATAAATAGAGGAAAGCTTTCTAGAGCTGTGTATGAATGGAGGAGAGCATACATGTTATACAGAGGAATGTTCTCCTCTGTATAGAGGACACATTCCAGAGCGCTATAAATGTAGGACAGCTTTCTAGAACTGTGTGTAAATAGAAGAGAACATTCTAGAGCAGTGAGTGAATGGAGAACATTCTAGAGCTCTATAAATGGGATAACACTTTCTATAGCTGTGTCTGAAACGAGAGGAATATTCTAGAGCTCTATAAATGGAGAAAATCTATCTAGAGCTGTGTGTGAAAAGAAGAGAACATTCTAGAGCTGTGTCTGAATGTAGAGGAACATTCTAGAGCTCTATAAATGGAGAAAATCTATCTAGAGCTGTGTGTGAAAAGAAGAGAACATTCTAGAGCAGTGTCTGAATGGAGAGGAATATTTTAGAGCTGAGTATGAATGGAGGAGAACATTCTAGAGCTCTATAAATGTAGGAAAGCTTTCTAGAGCTGTGTCTGAATGGAGAGAAATATTTTAGAGCTGTGTGTAAATAAAGGAGACCATTCTAGAGCAGTGAGTGAATGCAGAACATTGTAGAGCAGTGAGTGAATGCAGAACATTCTAGAGCAGTGAGTGAATGGAAGAGAAGATTTTAGAACTGTTTGTGAACAAAGGAGATTGCTCTAGAGTAGTGATTGAATGGACATTCTAGAATGGAAATGAACATTCTAGAACTGTGTATGAATGGAGGAGAACATTCTAGAGCAGCAAGTGAAATGAGGAGAACATTCTAGAACTGAGTATGAATGGAGAAGGACATTGTAAACTGTGTATGAATGGAGCAGAACATTCTAGAGCTCTATAAATGGAGAAAAGCTTTCTAGAGCAGCAAGTGAATGGAGGGAAATGTTCTAGAGCAGTGAGTGAAAGAACGATGACATTCTGGAGGAGTATTTGAATGGAAATGGATATTCTAAAGCAATGAGATAATGGAGAGTGTTCTAGAGCAGTGAGTGAAATGAGGAGAACATTCTAGAGCTCTATAAATTGAGAAAAGCTTTCTAGAGCTGTGTGTGAACCGAACAGATGAAAAAGAAGATTGTAGAGCAGTGTATGAATAGAGAAGAAGATTGTAGAGCAGTGAATGAATAGAGGTGAAGATTGTAGAGCAGTGAATGAATAGAGGAGAAGATTGTAGAGCAGTGAATGAATAGAGGAGAAGATTGTAGAGCAGTGTATGAATAGAGGAGAAGATTGTAGAGCAGTGTATGAATAGCAGTGTTGGGCACGTTACTTTGAAAAAGTAATTAGTTATAGTTACTCGTTACTTCTCCAAAAAAGTAACTGAGTTACTAACGGAGTTACTCCACTATAAAAGTAATTAGTTACCAGTAGAAGTAACTATCGCGTTACTTTTTATTATTCGCCCGTCAAAAAAAGGAAATCAATTATGCACTTACTATTATTATTAGAAAAATAACAAAAAATAACAAACGAAAATAAACCCAAAATGTTGACAAAAATATAATCTAACGAATTTCAAAAAAATAAAACGAAATTCTCCACACAACCAAAGAAAATTACTAAAACTTGTAATACTGAAAAAAGCGGAAAAACGCGTCTGGGGATGAAATTTAACAAACCAAGCCACACTCAAAAGAAATATGTATATATAAAACAAAATAATGGACAAAAACAACAATTTAATGCCCGTTAAAATGGTATTAATATAACAGCTTCACCAAAAGAGAATAGAGCTTAGATCGTGCCCAAAAAATCCGACCCAGCCGGAGCCCGTGCACATTCTGCCCAAGCCCGAACCATAAACTGTCATTATGAGCCTGACCCGATCCGCCCCATAAACTGTCTGTTTTCGGGCTGATTGAATGAGCGAAATATAATCAGAATTATGTTAATTAACACTGTAACATAGAAGCATAGAACTATTATTTAATTTAAATGATTTTTAAGAACAGCTACACACAATGCTGCAAGTCAAACGCGGAGGCGTTCACGTGCGCCCAGAGCTACGTGATTACATTTTTCATTTTTATTATAGTTTAATTTTATTTTGTTTTTATTTTTTCTGTTCATTTTAGGGTGGGCTTGCTAGCGCGAGCGCTTTACACAAGAACTAACGGACCACGAGTGCCGCGCGCTCGGCACAACAACTCCCGCTGTACAACTCCGCTGTACAACAGCGCTTATAAATAAATTAAACACAAAAATGAGGGTATTCTATCAGTAATTTCAGTTCGTTTTAGTTAGTTTTATAAACACAAAATACAGTTCGAGATAGTTATGTTTTTCCTTTTAATTACCGTTTTTATTAGATTCAGTTAACACAAATGTTTTTCACTTTCAGTTTTCGCTATTTCGTTCGCTTTAGTGAACAATAATAATTGGTTACTTAGCAACATTGTGATTATCACACCAGAGCTTTATATAAAATAAAAATAGGAGCCTGATTTCGGGTCGGTCCTCAGGTCAGGTGGGATTCGGGCAGAGAATCTAAGCTCTAAAATAGAAAGCAGCAGCACCACAAAAACCGGAGCAGCTAAAAAGAGCTTAACGTCCTTAATTCGGAACTTGGGTTGTCCACGGCAATCACTGAATTGATTAGAGCACGCAAATCGTCACAATTGTGCCTCACTTCACCACGCCAAACCACAGGCACAGCGGCCAGAAGCTCAAGTTCACCGGACAGAGGAGGGGTTAACCAGGGCAAAGCGAAATAAAAAAAAAAGTTCATAGAGCTGCTAAAGTAACGTGCAGTAACGGGGTGTCGGAAATGGTAACGGCGTTATAGTTACAGTCATAGTAATTAGTTAGATTACTCGTTACTGAAAAAAGTAACGGCGTTAGTAACGCCGTTAGTTTTAACGCCGTTACTCCCAACACTGATGAATAGAGGAGAAGATTGTAGAGCAGTGAATGAATAGAGGAGAAGATTGTAGAGCAGTGAATGAATAGAGGTGAAGATTGTAGAGCAGTGAATGAATAGAGGAGAAGATTGTAGAGCAGTGTATGAATAGAGGAGAAGATTGTAGAGCAGTGGATGAATAGAGGAGAAGATTGTAGAGCAGTGTATGAATAGAGGAGAAGATTGTAGAGCAGTGTATGAATAGAGGTGAAGATTGTAGAGCAGTGAATGAATAGAGGAGAAGATTGTAGAGCAGTGTATGAATAGAGGAGAAGATTGTAGAGCAGTGTATGAATAGAGGAGAAGATTGTAGAGCAGTGTATGAATAGAGAAGAAGATTGTAGAGCAGTGAATGAATAGAGGAGAAGATTGTAGAGCAGTGAATGAATAGAGGAGAAGATTGTAGAGCAGTGTATGAATAGAGGAGAAGATTGTAGAGCAGTGAATGAATAGAGGAGAAGATTGTAGAGCAGTGAATGAATAGAGGAGAAGATTGTAGAGCAGTGAATGAATAGAGGAGAAGATTGTAGAGCAGTGAATGAATAGAGGAGAAGATTGTAGAGCAGTGAATGAATAGAGGAGAAGATTGTAGAGCAGTGAATGAATAGAGGTGAAGATTGTAGAGCAGTGAATGAATAGAGGAGAAGATTGTAGAGCAGTGGATGAATAGAGGAGAAGATTGTAGAGCAGTGAATGAATAGAGGAGAAGATTGTAGAGCAGTGAATGAATAGAGGTGAAGATTGTAGAGCAGTGAATGAATAGAGGAGAAGATTGTAGAGCAGTGTATGAATAGAGGAGAAGATTGTAGAGCAGTGGATGAATAGAGGAGAAGATTGTAGAGCAGTGTATGAATAGAGGAGAAGATTGTAGAGCAGTGTATGAATAGAGGAGAAGATTGTAGAGCAGTGTATGAATAGAGGAGAAGATTGTAGAGCAGTGTATGAATAGAGGAGAAGATTGTAGAGCAGTGTATGAATAGAGGAGAAGATTGTAGAGCAGTGTATGAATAGAGGAGAAGATTGTAGAGCAGTGAATGAATAGAGGAGAAGATTGTAGAGCAGTGTATGAATAGAGGAGAAGATTGTAGAGCAGTGTATGAATAGAGGAGAAGATTGTAGAGCAGTGTATGAATAGAGGAGAAGATTGTAGAGCAGTGTATGAATAGAGGAGAAGATTGTAGAGCAGTGTATGAATAGAGGAGAAGATTGTAGAGCAGTGAATGAATAGAGGAGAAGATTGTAGAGCAGTGTATGAATAGAGGAGAAGATTGTAGAGCAGTGAATGAATAGAGGAGAAGATTGTAGAGCAGTGTATGAATAGAGGAGAAGATTGTAGAGCAGTGTATGAATAGAGGAGAAGATTGTAGAGCAGTGTATGAATAGAGGAGAAGATTGTAGAGCAGTGAATGAATAGAGGAGAAGATTGTAGAGCAGTGTATGAATAGAGGAGAAGATTGTAGAGCAGTGTATGAATAGAGGAGAAGATTGTAGAGCAGTGTATGAATAGAGGAGAAGATTGTAGAGCAGTGTATGAATAGAGGAGAAGATTGTAGAGCAGTGAATGAATAGAGGAGAAGATTGTAGAGCAGTGAATGAATAGAGGTGAAGATTGTAGAGCAGTGAATGAATAGAGGAGAAGATTGTAGAGCAGTGTATGAATAGAGGAGAAGATTGTAGAGCAGTGAGTTATAGAACATTTTTGAACTGTGAGTGAATGGAGGAGAACACTTTAGAGTAGTGTGTTATTGGAAGAGACTATTCTAGAGCAGTAAGTGATATATATTGAGGTGTATGTCTGTTTCCTCCAGATGCTCCAAAGTTCCTGACAGAAGTGGAGATGTTTCAGCAGATGAAGGAGGAGGAAGGGATGGTTCTGAACTGCACTGTGGAGGGAAACCCTCCCCCCTCGTACTCCTGGACCCCCCCTATAGAGGGCCAGAACACCAGGCCAGTGGTGACGGTAAAGACGGCGGGAAACTACACCTGCAGAGTATCCAACGACCACGGATCTCACCAGAAACTCTTCATCATCTCACCAGCACCTATTAGTGAGTCCCTCAACTTCTACTGATCCTCAATCAGTTCATCAATACCTGATCATCAGCACAAATCACACTCAATAACAGAATATATATATACACAGCTCTAAAAAAAATAAAGAGAGCACTACAGTTTCTGAATCAGTTTCTCTGATTTTGCTATTTATAGGTTTATGTTTGAGTAAAATGAACATTGTTGTTTTATTCTATAAACTACAGACAACATTTCTCCCAAATTCCAAATAAAAATATTCTCATTTAGAGCATTTATTTACAGAAAATGAGAAATGTCTGAAATAACAAAAAAGATGCAGAGCTTTCAGACCTCAAATAATGCAAAGAAAACAAACAAGTTCATATTAATAAAGTTTTAAGAGTTCAGAAATAATCAATATTTGGTGGAATAATCCTGGTTTTTAATCACAGTTTTTTTTTCATGCATCTTGTACGGTGGCCGAGAAAGCCCAACGCAGTGCAAATTGAAAAGCGCTGCAAAAGCACAAAACACATCCATCAAAATTACAACACAGGTGCAGCAAATAGAAAAACGCGCTGCAAATAGAACCACAACACAACGGAAGTGAGTCACAACACAACGGAATTTTCCCGGGGGACCTTAAAAGATACTGTACCAGCTAAGCTGCGTCTTCAGTAACGTCTCGGACTTCACTATGTGTACAAAGGACAATAAGTGGCAAACAAGCTTCTGAAAAGTAAGTTATGTTTATTACCTGTGATTACCACGATTGTGTGCATATTATTAAAAGTTCTGCTTCACAAAACGCCTTGTTTGCCACTTATTGTCCTTTGTACACATAGTGAAGTCCGAGACGTTACTGAAGACGCAGCTTAGCTGGTACAGTATCTTTTAAGGTCCCCCGGGAAAATTCCGTTGTGTTGTGACTCACTTCCGTTGTGTTGTGGTTGTATTTGCAGCGCGTTTTTCTATTTGCTGCGCCTGTGTTGTAATTTTGATGGATGTGTTTTGTGCTTTTGCAGCGCTTTTCAATTTGCACTGCGTTGGGCTTTCTCGGCCACCGTAATCTTGGCATCATGTTCTCCTCCACCAGTCTTACACACTGCTTTTGGATAACTTTATGCTGCTTTACTCCTGGTGTAAAAATTCAAGCAGTTCAGTTTGGTGGTTTGATGGTTTGTGATCATCCATCTTCCTCTTGATTATATTCCAGAGGTTTTTAATTTGGTAAAATCAAAGAAAATCATTATTTTTAAGTGCTCTCTCTTTTTACAGAGCTCTATATATATATATATATATATATATATATATATATATATATTATGATTGTCTGATTAGTGGTGCTCTTTACCTCGGCGCAACAGTGATATACAGATATTATAAACATAATCATATCATTCAGTTATCAAACACCAGCCATTACTTTAGCTCAGAAAACAGTTAGCATCAGCAGTCGGCTGTTAGCCATTCTCACTTATCTGCCATTTTAGGATTCATAATAAAAGCCCCAGGGGAAAAATATAAATGAAAAGACTAAGATCAGTTGCTATTGTAACGGTGCAGCTACCTGGACGTGTCCAACAAACTCTTCTCAGCAGAGGAAACTGAGCTGCTGGTTGATGCTGTGAAGGAGCTCCAGCAGCTCATTTACGGGAACAGCAATGTTATTTTATTTACTATTCTGTTTATTGTTGATGTAAAAGTTGGGTTTGTGCTGCTGTGTGTTCATGTGTGTGTAATAAGTGGGGGTGTACGCTCGGCTCGGCACAGCGCCTGTGTTACCGAGATAGCGATGAACGTCTGACTGTTGGCGTCTGTCTAGGTTGTATTCAGTCAGTGGAGCTCCTGTGTTTTCTGTTACCAAGATAAACAAGATAAAACTCCAGAAATGTACCTGAACACACCTCATTTCCAGAACACCACGCCCATCAGTGTAGATGTATTCAGAAGATCTGCTGCTGTTTAAACCAGGCAGGAGGAAAACAGGAGTAAATACACTGTTGGTGGGGTGTAAGATAGCGATGAGTGTAGGTGGTTATAATGTTGTGTTTGATTGATTATGTTTATAGAATATGTTGTAACACTGCTGTTTTCTGCAGGACTGCAGGACCGCACTACGTTCTGGGCTATTCTGGGGGTGGGACTGGTCGTGGCAGGGGCGCTGGTTGTAGGATATTTGGTTAAAAAGAGGATGAGCTCACTACCAGTCGTCTGAAGATCCTGCAGAGAGACACTCTGACCATAACTGTCAGGACACATCAGGACACATCAGGACCAGCAGGATTCAGAGACCCGTCCTCAGCAGGGGGGAACTTTACCGTCTTTACGGACTTTATTATCTTGTTATCATGGAATGTTCTTCAGGGAACGAGGGGGGAATGTGCACTTAATGAAACTCAACCAAAGGTTTTCAGTAGATCTACACGATACTGGAAAAAATGACATTACAATATGTTTTCTTTGTATGTTTGTGTACTCATTGCAATATTAAAAAATGAGTTTACATACAATATTATTGCGCTATAATGTGTATTATATGTTTTTGCAGGGTGCTCTCTCTTTTCTTGGTTCGCTAAAATCCCATCTAGACTGTTATCTTACCATAGCTTAGCTACTCAACTAACCGATTAGTGCCCATTTCACCAGTCGAAAGCTGTAATGTGTATTATGTGTGTTTTGCAGGGTGCTCTATGTTCTTGGTTTGCTAAAATCCCATCTAGACTGTTGTCTTAATATAGCTTAGCTACCCAGCTAACTGATAAGCAGTTTGTGTGTTCTCTACTGGTGTAAAGGGCACACTTTTGTGAGTTGGGCAGCTAAGATAAGTCATATACTCATACAACAAGTGGTTTTAATGAAAAGCCTGAGTTGTACTGATGGAATGGGCACTAATGTGTTTGCTTAGTAGCTAGGTAGGTAGGTAGGTCTGTAGATTTGAAAAACACATCTTACTCTGAGAAGTCGGAGAATACTCCGGTTAAGAGTATACACGCACTGATTAATCTGATTATTAAACTCAAATTGAATGCAGCTCTCTTTATCAGATTATTAATCAGATTTATACACTTTACTCTGATCTAAGAAATCTCAGTATGCTGTTTACATGATTACTTGAACGATCAGAAAACTGCAGTAATCAGATTATGAACTGATTTTTTAGTATATATAATTTCAGTAATCAATTGGAGGAAAATAAATGTCATTAGGGAAATAATAAAGGTTTGTTTAGTGTATAATTTAATTTAGTTTGTAAATGTGATATTGTGCATGCTTACATTGTAATAACGGTACAGATATATAACGGTATCTGGTGCAGCTCTAATTTTTATTGTGCTTTTATTGGTAAATATTCTGTTTAAAACACAAACTGCCTTATTTTCTGCACACTGTCTGAGTTTAATACTCCTTCAGTAGAGCGTCTGATTCTGATTCTGATTGTCTGCAGCTCTATTCTCTCGTTTCTGAGGGGATTCCTGTAGCCTGTCTCAGCTTGTTCAGATTCTCTGCAGGTATGAAGCTTTTATTCAGAGCTCAAGCCCAGACTCGGACTAATCTCCCTCTATTCAGAAGATCTGTGATCAGACTGATGACTGGATTTCCCATGAACTCAACTCTTACTGTATCTGGGTTATTCCACCGAATGGGTGTCACTTCTATTTGATCTTTTTTCAATTCTGAATCTAATAACACACATATATTTAACTATTCAACAATGCAATGTTCTGCTCAATCTTAGACAGCTCTACTTATTTTTTTTAAGTGAAAACAGCTTAAATTAATGCTTTTTTGTTTTTTTAAAAGCATGTTTAAAAGCAAGTCCATGAATTCCTTCGATTTTCTCTCAAGAAAGTCTTTATTTTAACGACAGGATTGACTGTATCTTCAAATAATTGATATTTATGATGAAAAATTCACTCCTGTTACTGGAACTCATTCCAGCTGATGTCACTTCCTGTTGTACATGTGACTTCCTGTCGTAGAATGTTCCAGGTGTTTTGTAATGGGTTATGTGTTACAGTAACAGGACTGAGTGAAACAAGAAGAGTGTTGTGAACAAAACCAAAAATAAAAATAAGCTATTGACCATCAGCCTTTTGTAAAATAAGATGAGATAAGTTTGTCTGTTTTTTTTTGGATGCTAAATGCTGCCGAGTTCCTAAGAATTGGTTTTGATTGAGTTCTAATAAAATATTAAATACATTAATCCTGCAGAGTGTGAGTGAATTCTTACCATCAGCCTGAGAAATAACAGACTAAGAGCTAAGTGTACTGTGCTGTTACTGATGTGTTATTAGAGGTGTTATTAGAGTGTTATTAGAGGTGTTATTAGACGTGTTGTTAGAGGTGTTATAAGTTGTTATTAGACATGTTATTAGACATGTTATTAGATGTGTTATTAGAGGTGTTATTAGAGGTGTTGTTAGATGTGTTATTAGACGTGTTGTTAGAGGTGTTATAAGTTGTTATTAGACATGTTATTAGACATGTTATTAGATGTGTTATTAGAGGTGTTATTAGAGGTGTTATTAGAGGTGTTATTAGAGTGTTATTAGACATGTTATTAGAGTGTTATTAGACATGTTATTAGATGTGTTATTAGACGTGTTATTAGAGGTGTTATTAGAGGTGTTATTAGACGTGTTTTTAGAGGTGTTATTAGACATGTTATTAGATGTGTTATTAGAGGTGTTATTAGAGGTGTTGTTAGAGGTGTTATTAGAGTGTTATTAGACATGTTATTAGACGTGTTATTAGAGGTGTTATTAGAGGTGTTATTAGACGTGTTTTTAGAGGTGTTATTAGACATGTTATTAGAGTGTTATTAGACATGTTATTAGACGTGTTATTAGACGTGTTTTTAGAGGTGTTATTAGACGTGTTTTTAGAGGTGTTATTAGACGTGTTTTTAGAGGTGTTATTAGACATGTTATTAGATGTGTTATTAGACGTGTTATTAGACGTGTTGTTAGAGGTGTTGTTAGAGGTGTTGTTAGAGGTGTTATTAGACGTGTTCTTAGATGTGTTATTAGATGTGTTGTTAGACGTGTTATTAGACGTGTTATTAGACGTGTTGTTAGAGGTGTTATTAGATGTGTTATTAGATGTGTTGTTAGACGTGTTATTAGACGTGTTATTAGACGTGTTGTTAGAGGTGTTGTTAGAGGTGTTATTAGACGTGTTGTTAGACGTGTTGTTAGAGGTGTTATTAGAGGTGTTATTAGACATGTTATTAGATGTGTTATTAGATGTGTTGTTAGACGTGTTATTAGACGTGTTATTAGACGTGTTGTTAGAGGTGTTGTTAGAGGTGTTATTAGACGTGTTGTTAGACGTGTTATTAGAGGTGTTATTAGATGTGTTATTAGACGTGTTGTTAGAGGTGTTATTAGATTTGTTATTAGATGTGTTATTAGACGTGTTATTAGAGGTGTTTTTAGAGGTGTTATTAGAGGTGTTATTAAAGGTGTTATAAGTTGTTATTAGAGGTGATATTAGAGGTGTTATAAGTTGTTATTAGAGGAATTATTAGACGTGTTATTAGAGTTGTTATTAGAGGTGTTATACGTTGTTATTAGAGGTGTTATTAGATTTGTTATTAGATGTGTTATTAGACGTGTTATTAGAGGTGTTTTTAGAGGTGTTATTAGAGGTGTTATTAAAGGTGTTATAAGTTGTTATTAGAGGTGATATTAGAGGTGTTATAAGTTGTTATTAGAGGAATTATTAGACGTGTTATTAGAGTTGTTATTAGAGGTGTTATACGTTGTTATTAGAGGTGTTATTAGATGTGTTAGTAGTCGTGTACAGTTGGAGATAATCCCCGGGTTTATTGTTTATTATGTATCCATGGTTATAAGCTCTACAACAGAAGGACAACACTGTGAGGTTTAAACAGCAGATCATTCGCTCTGTTTACATCTGCCTGAACTGGAAAAAACATCTGGATTTCTCATAGACATGCTCCAGCGTCTCGTCTCCACCGCCCCCTTCTCGTCCCCCGTCTCGTCTCGTCCTGTATCGCTCTGCAGCAGCTCAGTGTGAATCTTACAGTCTGTTTTTCTCTTTATGTAAAATGGAGATTGTTTTAACTTAATTTAGCTTAATTCTGAAGTGGAGTTTGGGTGTTTTTGCACTTCTTTGGTGTTTGGTGGTTACATAGCTTTTATTGGTGTTTGGCGTTTGGTGGTATTTCATGGCTTTTGGTACATTTTTATGGTCTTTAGTGGTGTTGGGTTTTTGTTTTTTCTTCAGTAGCTCTTGGTGGTGTTTAGTGGCTTTTGGATTGAGTGGTGGTTTTTGAGATTTTTTTGTGTTTTTTGGTGGCTTTTTGTGTGATTGGTGGTTTTTGGTGGGTCTTGAGTTTTCTGGTGTTTTTTATGTTTTTTTGGTGGCTTTTGGTTTGTTTGGTGTTTTCAGTGGTGTTTGGTGGTATTTAGTGGTGTTGGTTTTTGGGTGTTTTCTTCAGTGGTGTTTCAGTGGTTGGGTGTTTTTGGTGGTGTTTGGTGTTTTTTGCTGTGCTTGGTGTTTTTTTATGGTTTTTAATGGTGTTGGTGTTTGGTGTTTTTGGTGTGATTGGTGGTTTTGGTGTTTTTAGTTTTTTTGTGTTCTGTAGTTTTTTGTGGTGTTTTGTGTTTTTTTGTGGGTTCAGAGTTTTTTGAAGTTTAGTAGTTTTTGGTGTTTTTTTATTTTTTAAAGATTTTTGGTGGTGTTTTGAGGTTTTTGTGGGTTCTGAGTTTTTTGGAGTTTAGTAGTTTTTGGGTGTTTTGTGAGTTTTTTGAAGGTTTTCGGTGGTGTTTTTTTTTCCATGTCTTCTTTGTTAACCGTTGATGAGGAACGTGGATTGAAGCGATCCTGCCAAACAAGAAGCTCAGGCTGTTTTAGCAGCGAGTTTTGGTGCATAGCAACCTCCACTCCTCTGAGGCCTTTTCCCCGGCGCCCTGCCAGCTCCCATAATCCCCTGCATACAGGAACCACCGGCCTGAAACCCAGCGCCACTGCCCAGCGTCCCTGAACTATAAACCAGCGCCATTAATCCACTGTACACCGATTCACTATCAGCACTGTTACAGACGTTTACAGACATATAAATCTGTATAAAGGCGTATACTCTAGTGTAAATTAGTGTATTACTGCACTTCCTGCTGTGGCGACTGTAATGCGACTGTGTTCACGCAGTACTGCAGCAGCTGTGATGCATTAAATCTGCTGTAACTGATCCAGCACATCACTGCTGTTCAAACCACCCAATCAGGAACTCCGGCCAGTACGTGGGCGGGTTGCTATGTTTCTATTATTATTTAAGGAACATTTCAGAATAACATCACTCAGCTGTGCTGGACAGTTATGAAGTAAATATATAAAATATATAACCACATCCCCTTTTCCTTTTCCAGCAGCACAGAGGAAAGGACAGAGAAACAGGTCAGGAAAATATATAAACAAAATAATAAAACTATGTATACAAAAACAGGAAATATATAAAGAAACTTAAAAAATTATATATAGTGTAGGAAAATATACATATACATCTAGTGCATATAGATATGATTATGGTAGGGTGTGACCAGTTTTATTGCACAAAGAGTAACAGTGACTAAATATCAAATAAATTCTACACAAAAAGGTGAGAAAATATTGCACATTAAACATATTGCACAAATGGTGATGAGTGGATCACAGTACATGTAGTGAGATGAATATTGCACACAGTAAGCATTACAGCTATACTGAGGAGTATATAAGTTTTGCATGAAGTACTAAAATAGTAAACTAAGCGTAACAGTACAGAATCATATTTATCACAATTTAATCTCTTGTTTATGTGGTTCTATCAGCTGTTGTTGGATGACAGTTCTTGATGCAGTGCGTCCGAGGGGTGGGAGATACAAGGTTTCATCTTAGGCTGGTCTTCCACTGCGAGTTATCAGAACCCTGTAACTGATACAGAATCAGCAGCAAGACTCGTCTTCTTATCTCGTGAAGTTCAGTCTGAAGTTCTACAGAAGTTCTGTAGATTAATTACAGAGCAGTACGGGTACAACAGATTACAGTGCTGGTGATTCTGTATCTACTGTAACTGTAGATTAATTACAGAGCAGTATGGGTACAACAGATTACAGTGCTGGTGATTCTGTATCTACTGTAACTGTAGATTAATTACAGAGCAGTACGGGTACAACAGATTACGGTGCTGGTGATTCTGTATCTACTGTAACTGTAGATTAATTACAGAGCAGTATGGGTACAACAGATTACAGTGCTGGTGATTCTGTATCTACTGTAACTGTAGATTAATTACAGAGCAGTACGGGTACAACAGATTACAGTGCTGGTGATTCTGTATCTACTGTAACTGTAGATTAATTACAGAGCAGTACGGGTACAACAGATTACGGTGCTGGTGATTCTGTATCTACTGTAACTGTAGATTAATTACAGAGCAGTACGGGTACAACAGATTACAGTGCTGGTGATTCTGTATCTACTGTAACTGTAGATTAATTACAGAGCAGTACGGGTACAACAGATTACAGTGCTGGTGATTCTGTATCTACTGTAACTGTAGATTAATTACAGAGCAGTACGGGTACAACAGATTACAGTGCTGGTGATTCTGTATCTACTGTAACTGTAGATTAATTACAGAGCAGTACGGGTACAACAGATTACGGTGCTGGTGATTCTGTATCTACTGTAACTGTAGATTAATTACAGAGCAGTATGGGTACAACAGATTACGGTGCTGGTGATTCTGTATCTACTGTAACTGTAGATTAATTACAGAGCAGTACGGGTGCAACAGATTATGATGCTGGTGATTCTGTATCTACTGTAACTGTAGATTAATTACAGAGCAGTATGGGTGCAACAGATTACAGTGATGGTGATTCTGTATCTACTGTAACTGTAGATTAATTACAGAGCAGTATGGGTACAACAGATTACAGTGCTGGTGATTCTGTATCTACTGTAACTGTAGATTAATTACAGAGCAGTACGGGTACAACAGATTACGGTGCTGGTGATTCTGTATCTACTGTAACTGTAGATTAATTACAGAGCAGTACGGGTACAACAGATTACAGTGCTGGTGATTCTGTATCTACTGTAACTGTAGATTAATTACAGAGCAGTACGGGTACAACAGATTACAGTGCTGGTGATTCTGTATCTACTGTAACTGTAGATTAATTACAGAGCAGTACGGGTACAACAGATTACAGTGCTGGTGATTCTGTATCTACTGTAACTGTAGATTAATTACAGAGCAGTACGGGTACAACAGATTACGGTGCTGGTGATTCTGTATCTACTGTAACTGTAGATTAATTACAGAGCAGTATGGGTACAACAGATTACGGTGCTGGTGATTCTGTATCTACTGTAACTGTAGATTAATTACAGAGCAGTACGGGTGCAACAGATTATGATGCTGGTGATTCTGTATCTACTGTAACTGTAGATTAATTACAGAGCAGTATGGGTGCAACAGATTACAGTGATGGTGATTCTGTATCTACTGTAACTGTAGATTAATTACAGAGCAGTATGGGTACAACAGATTACAGTGCTGGTGATTCTGTATCTACTGTAACTGTAGATTAATTACAGAGCAGTACGGGTACAACAGATTACGGTGCTGGTGATTCTGTATCTACTGTAACTGTAGATTAATTACAGAGCAGTACGGGTACAACAGATTACGGTGCTGGTGATTCTGTATCTACTGTAACTGTAGATTAATTACAGAGCAGTACGGGTACAACAGATTACAGTGCTGGTGATTCTGTATCTACTGTAACTGTAGATTAATTACAGAGCAGTACGGGTACAACAGATTACAGTGCTGGTGATTCTGTATCTACTGTAACTGTAGATTAATTACAGAGCAGTACGGGTACAACAGATTACGGTGCTGGTGATTCTGTATCTACTGTAACTGTAGATTAATTACAGAGCAGTATGGGTACAACAGATTACGGTGCTGGTGATTCTGTATCTACTGTAACTGTAGATTAATTACAGAGCAGTACGGGTGCAACAGATTATGATGCTGGTGATTCTGTATCTACTGTAACTGTAGATTAATTACAGAGCAGTATGGGTACAACAGATTACAGTGCTGGTGATTCTGTATCTACTGTAACTGTAGATTAATTACAGAGCAGTATGGGTACAACAGATTACGGTGCTGGTGATTCTGTATCTACTGTAACTGTAGATTAATTACAGAGCAGTACGGGTGCAACAGATTATGATGCTGGTGATTCTGTATCTACTGTAACTGTAGATTAATTACAGAGCAGTATGGGTACAACAGATTACGGTGCTGGTGATTCTGTATCTACTGTAACTGTAGATTAATTACAGAGCAGTACGGGTGCAACAGATTACGGTGCTGGTGATTCTGTATCTACTGTAACTGTAGATTAATTACAGAGCAGTACGGGAACAACAGATTACAGTGCTGGTGATTCTGTATCTACTGTAACTGTAGATTAATTACAGAGCAGTACGGGTACAACAGATTACAGTGCTGGTGATTCTGTATCTACTGTAACTGTAGATTAATTACAGAGCAGTACGGGTGCAACAGATTATGATGCTGGTGATTCTGTATCTACTGTAACTGTAGATTAATTACAGAGCAGTATGGGTACAACAGATTACAGTGCTGGTGATTCTGTATCTACTGTAACTGTAGATTAATTACAGAGCAGTATGGGTACAACAGATTACAGTGCTGGTGATTCTGTATCTACTGTAACTGTAGATTTATTAGATGTGTGTTTTCTTTAATAATCTTAAACTGGATGTTATTGCAGAGTGAAGCCGGGTGGACCTGTCCTGTGTGGGAATTCAGGAACCCCTGCAGAACCTCGGTCCGGACTCACAATTGTCCTGATTAGGATTCAGGACCTGCCGGTCTGGCCGTGTATCCGGCGTGACGTCAGGGGAGGTGGGCAGGAGGGGGGCAGCCGGGATTGTTCTCGGGGGAGAGAGGCTTCGCTGTTCTGGGGCCCCAAGTCCTTTCTGGTCCCCCGTCATCCCTTTCAGTCCAACTATGGCGAGGACAAGAGCGGCGATGCAAAGCAGGGCTTTTGTTCGTAGCCTCGGCTCAGTTTTAGGGTTGCCAGGCAGAACCCGGCCGGAATCCCTCTCGCCTCTCCGCCAGGACTTTATTCCATATCAACACCACCTTAAAAATGATGCAGAACTCGCTGAGATACGTCCTGCTGCTGATCGCCCTGCACACAGGTACGTCTCTCCACCGTCCACAAGCTTTTAGTGCAGAAGATTAGCGGAGTTCTGTCTTTAAATCCTTTAAAACTGATCAACAGGCCTGAGTTCATCAGTCTGGATGTGATTTCTGAGATAATAGACTGTGTAGAGTCATGTGGAGCCTGCAGGCTCAGGCATTAAGCCTGGTGCTGGATTAACTTAATTAGTTTAGCCTTCAATGGAAAATCACCAATTGAAATTCTGTATACTTCTGTAACGAATTTTTGTGTGGAAACTCTGTATTGTAAAATATACCAGAATCTGTGCACAGCAGTCAGCCTGTAACATTCTGAAAATGTGATGTAATAATAGTTTGTATCACAAGGTTACTTAAATATATGTAAAAACAATGTTCCCAGCTAGATGAATACTAACATTATGTAAATGTTAAAATCAGTAAGATTACTAAAACTAAAGTCACGTTGCAGTGATGTTACCAGAACATTTGAAAACGTGGTAAATAAACTCTAAATAAAAAAAAATCCCCAAAACCTGTCAGACTAAATGTTTTAAGAATGGGATTAGAATGTTTCTCTCATAAGATTCCAAACTCGACAAATACTAACATAAAACAAAAACATTGTCAAAAGTTATGTATCGACATTACAAAACATTTAAAAATGTTAAACTCTAATAACATCCAAAGAATTTACAGATTAAAAAGTTCTAAGAATGTTATTAAAACGCTACTAAAATGTTTCTCAAATGTCATTTTCAGCAAGACGAATACTAATATTACAAAAACTAGTAACATTAAAACATTGACAGAAGTGAAGTTTCAGTAATGTTACCAAAATGTTTAAAAATGTTAAATAAACACTAAACTCTAAAAACATCCAAAAACCTTGACAGATTGAAAGTTCTAAGAGTGTTACTAAAACGTTATTAAAATGAAACGTTATTAACATTTCTAACTCGACAAATACTAACATAAAATAAAAACATTGTCAAAAATGTTGCATTGACGTTACCAAAATGTTTAAAAACGTTAAATACTGAACTCTAAAAACATCCAAAAAACTTGACAGATTGAAAATTCTAAGAATATTATTAGAATGTTATTAGAATGTTTCTCACAAACGTTCCCAGATAGACTAATACAAACATTACAGAAACGTTAAATATTACATTAAAAAAAGGCTGGTGTAAGTTGCAGTGACAATAGCAGAACATTTAAAAAAACATTAAATAAACACTAAACTTTAAAAACATCCAAAAAAACTTGATTTATTGACAGTTCTAAGGATGTTACTAGAATGTTATTAGAATGTTCCCACATAACATTTCCAGCTGGATGAATACTAACATAACATAACATGATGACAGGATGTAGTAAAGTTGTAACTGCAGTGTGAAATTAAATACGGATTAAATACAGAAGAGAATACAGTGTGTAAAAACACTGTAGAATAACTTCAGAGAGAATATTCAGGCGAATCCAGGTGCAGAAAGTGTAAAATCCGCTGCAGGGTTTTGTTGTGACTGGCTGGGTTAATGTGCTACAGCTCAGCTATAGGCCTCAGTACACACAGCTGGAACACAATCCTGGAGCGGATTTACCACCTCTGTTAACGGAGTATCCACCTAATTCTGCGTGAGGATAAGGAGGGGTCATGCTTGTTCACAAATGAATAATGAATAAATATGTGTACACACAGTACCAGTCAAAAGTTTGGACAAATTTTATTTTATTATTTTTTTATATAAAATGTTCTGTAATGAAGATAAATACTAAACTCATCTAAACTATGAAGAAAAATGTGTGGAAGGATTTAATTAAGAAAAAAGTGTTAAACAAACCAGAATATGTTTTATATTTTAGATTCTTTCAGTTTTGCACATCTCTTTCAGTTAACAGCTGTGCTGAACTCATCAAGAGTTAATTACTTGAATTTCTTGTCTCTTAATAAAGTGTTTGAGAGCATCAGTTAAAGTAAAGTAGTGAAGAGGTAGAGTTACAGGTATACAGTGAATAGTGAATATTTGATTAATGTTCGAATCCAGGTTATGAGAAGAAACAACTACTCAACTAAATAAAGAAAAAAAATAAGAAAAAAATTAGAACCAGTCAAGAATAAAAGAATTTCAAGAACTTTGAAAATATCCTTGAGTGCAGTCACCGCAAAGACCATCAACAATATTATGATGATGGAACTGGCTCTCATCAGGACCAACCTAGGAGCATCTAAATACTTCACAGAGTATTTTAGTTTGTTTAACACTGTTTTTAAGTTACTACATGATTCACTATGTGTTCCTTCATAATCTGATAGGTCACTTCACTATGTAGGTTTTCTGTCCAAGCTTTTGATTGGTTCTGTATATAGATGTAAATAATAGTAATTATGATAATAATGATAATAGATGTCTCCTCAGTCTGGAGTGATAGCTGTTCTCTGGAGATAACGCCGGCGAGGGTGGTGGTGGCGTTTGGGGAGCCGGTGACGGTCAGCTGTGTGGCCTCCAGGCCGGTGCGAGTGCTGGGATGGGAGTCGGCCATCGGGGCGTCCCACACTCAGCGGGACACCAGCGTCCAGTGGCAGGTGGACAGTCTGATCGACTGGATTGAGGAGCCGATCTGTTACGGAGTTTTCTTCACCGCACCCAGACAGTGTGAAGAGAAACTCAACCTGGTTCTGTACAGTACGTTCAACACTTCAACACTTCAACACCTTCAACACCACAGATCTGATGCCAATATCTACAGTAACATATAAATTTCTAACTAAAGTTGCGATAGTAAAGCATTGATGACTGCTCAATCAGTCCAATGTGAGCCAGCTGGGACAGACAGGGGCTGCTTGTACTGCTCAACCTGGTTCTCTACAGTATGTTCAATACTTACAACACCACTGATCTGATAACAATATCAACAATATGATATCGATTTCTAACCCTTAAGAAAAAGTTGGGATGGTAAAGCATTGATGGTGCCCCTGGGGATAGGGGCGTGGCCACCGTGACCTGGTAGTTCGAAAAACAACCGTGACCCAGTAGTTTAGGAAAGTGTCTCTCTTGAGGGAAAGCTGAGGCAAGGTCTTTGGTCCCAGCCGGATTCTCAATCAGTCCAATGCGAACCAGCTGGGACAGACAGGGGCTGCACATATTGCTCAACCTGGTTCTCTACAGTACAGTCAATTCCTACAACACCACGGATCTGATACCAATATCTTCAATATAATATTGATTTCAGCTCTGATACACACTTTAAAAAAAGTTGGGACACAATCTCCCTGTGTATATAGTGCCCCTTAGTTTCAGTGTCCCTTTGTTTTATTGTGTGCTCTGTTGTCCTATCAGTGTCCTTGCTTGTTCTCGTTCTTTTTGTATGTTATTTCTTGTTTTATAGTATTGCTAAATCAGTGTAGTTTTTACATTTAGTCTTGTCTTTGTCTGTGTAAATTGTTATACCTGCACTTACAGTACATCCACCCTCTCACCCCTCAACACCCCTCACAACAGCCATGCCCTTGTAATGTGTGCAGCATGTGGTTTAGCATTGTCTTGCTAAGGGCTAAAGTACTGTCACTACGATCAGAAGCTCAGTTCTGCGTCTGTGAGCTGATGTATCAGAACCGAGTCGCTGCGCTTTCCTCTGAGCGTTAGCGCTGTGATGCTGCTCGGCAATGCTACATCTACTGCAACAGCAGCAGCTCAAAAAGAGGCAGAGTCTGACTTCACATGTATCGGAGGAGGCGTGTGCTAGTGGGTTGGGTAATTGGCCGTGTAAAATTGGGGAGAAAATAGGAAAAATAAAAAAAAACATACAATTTTATGTAGAACAGATTTTATGAAGAACAAATTTGAATTAAAGAAATCGTACGGGTTCACAGTGTGGTTTAGTGTTTTTAATCAGTCTAATCAGCTCTAGTCCACTTCTCCGAACTAGAAAGACTCCAGCTATGCTAACACCTGTCTGTAGTTAGCTTTTTTTGAGGTCATTAACCTTTTTAAGGGTTTACATACTTTTTTTCTCACTTCCTTGCACTATTGAGATTTTTACAGTTCTTCTCACTGAGGACATGAATGGCCGTTAATATCTTTTATTATGTTATTATTTAAGGTTATTTAAGGTTATTTAAGATTATAGATTATATTTGTCCACTTTTTCTTACCCCTGTATCATTTACATTTTTACATTTATGGTATGTAGCAGACGCCCTTATCCAGAGCGACTTACAGCAGTGCTTCAAAGTTACTTAAGATATCCAAAGCTAGTTTGTAGACTAGGATCAAGAGATACATAGAGCTTAATCATGTTTAGAACCCTAGGAACCTTGATGATTGGTATCTGTTATCTGTTCCTCCTGCAGAGACTCCGGACAGCATCTCCATCAGTCTGGTGAATCACACCGGTGCGGTGGTGGAGGGCCGGGAGTACCAGCTGCTGTGTGAGGTGCAGAACGTGGCGCCGGTGCAGTACCTGACGCTGCGCTGGTACCGCGGACAGGTGGAGGTGTATAACCACACCTTCTCTGAGCTGTCTCCCACCACCCCCGTCCAGGTGTCCTCCACCCTGCTGATCAACCCCGGCCGGGCGGAGGACGGAGCGCCGTACCGGTGCGAGGCGGCGCTAGAACTGGGACCTGAAGGACCTCAACCTCCACCCAGAGTGAAGTCCCAACCAATCACCATCACTGTTCACTGTGAGTAACAGCCAATCACGTTTAGAGATCACGATCTGCTCCATATTTTAGTCCTGTTTTATAGAACTAGATCAAGCTGTGTGTGTGCATTTACACATCTGTTTCAGCAATCAGTACCATTCTGTTCATTTAAAGTAGCTGGATACGTTCATTACAGAGTGTTTCCACAATTATGTCATGCAGTGCCAGAGACCATATACAGCTCAGGAAAAAATGTTACCAAATTAAAAACCTCTGGAATATAATCAAGAGGAAGATGGATGATCACAAACCATCAAACCACCAAACTGAATTGCTTGAATTTTTACACCAGGAGTAAAGCAGCATAAAGTTATCCAAAAGCAGTGTGTAAGACTGGTGGAGGATGACATGATGCCAAGATGCATGAAAAAAACTGTGATTAAAAATCAGGGTTATTCCACCAAATATTGATTATTTCTGAACTCTTAAAACTTTATGAATATGAACTTGTTTTCTTTGCATTATTTGAGGTCTGAAAGTTCTGCATCTTTTTTGTTATTTCAGCCATTTCTCATTTTCTGTAAATAAATGCTCTAAATGAGAATATTTTTATTTGTAATTTGGGAGAAATGTTGTCTGTAGTTTATAGAATAAAACAACAATGTTCATTTTACTCAAACATAAACCTATAAATAGCAAAATCAGAGAAACTGATTCAGAAACTGTAGTGCTCTCTTCATTTTTACTAAGCTGTATAAACATAAATAAATATGTCTAACAACACATGTAACTGCAGTAATTATCTGGGAGACATCCTTTCAACCATGACTGTATGTGTTAACTCTTTTTTAAAAATAAAAACCTGTTTTAATAAAGGTGTAATTTCCTTATCTCCCAGTGTTCTCCCTGTACTTTTCCATTCATGTGCACTCTCCTCTTGTCTCATTTGTTACTCCGCCCCCCTCGTTACCTGCCCAGTTGTTCATAGTTTCGTGTGTGTTTTCCCTCTGTATATATAGTCCTGTGTTTAAGTGTGTCTTTGTCAGTCATTGCATTAACCTCTGTTGTTTGTGTATCCCGAGTTTGCTTTCCTTGTTTCACTTGTTTATTTCCTTGTTTAATTCTTGTTCTTATTTCCTCTTCCTGTTTTGTTTATTTAGTCTTGTTTTAGTTCCTTGTTTTTTTTACTTATTTATCCTGCCCATCTGTTCTCCTAGTCTCACGTTTGTTTTGGTTTGTTTTTTTGTTTGTTTATTTAATTATAATAAAATCTCCTTACCTTATAAAAATACTCATAAAAACACCAATCAAGCACAAATCTTTATTTCTACGGCCATTGTTTATAAAGTATATAGAGAAACAGATACAGAACTACAGTCTGGAATTATTATAGAACTACAGAGTGAAAAATATGATAAGTGGAGCTGATAAGATGGATAAAATAGATGAAACAGGGAGGTGGTCCTAATATTATGTTTAATTTGTGTGTAATAATTTTGTTTGTTTGTTTGATTTATATATCAGACCCCCCCGACCCGTTCAGTCCGGAGCAGGAGGTGGTGGAGCTGGTTGGAGGGGAGGGTGTCGTGCTGAATTGTTCAGCAGGAGGAAATCCGCCTCCTTCATACAGCTGGAGTTCTCCAAACCTGGAAGAGTTTAGTGATGAGAACCAGCCCGTCCTCACAGCGCCATCCTCAGGTACATACACCTGTACCGCCTCCAACCTGCTGGGAAAAGCAAGCAAGACCTTCACCATCAAGACCAAATCCAAAGGTGAGACACTGAGACAGAGCGACAGGTATAATCCAGCTCTGATCAGAGTAGAACTCATTTATACTACGTTCTTACTACAAGTACACCTCCTCTCATACATGTGAAATTAGACTCCGCCTCTTTTTCAACTGCAACCAATCAGTGTATCATTAGGCAGCATCACTAGGAGAGTATCACCTACTGTACCCACCCAGAGAGACTCTCTCTCAGACTCCGGCTGCTGATGGAGAAGCAGCATGATCTACTGTACTCTCTCTCTCTCAGACTCCAGCTGCTGCACGACTGTACTCGTGATTGTGTAAACATACTCCACATTGTTTAACCAGTGCATCGATGTAATACCATGGACTGTTAATTTCCTTAAATTCTAATATATTTTAAGTGTTTTTATGATACAGTTGCAAGAAAATATGTGAACTCTTTGGGATTATACTTGGATTTCTGCATAAATTGGTGATTAAGTATGTTCTGATCTTCATCTACAGTAAGTCACAACAATAGACAAACACAGTCTGATTAAACTAAAACCACACAAATAATTATATGTTTGCATGCTTTTATTAAACACAAAATGTTAACATTCACAGTGAGGGGAGGAAAAGTATTTGGAACTCTAGACTAATTACTTTTCTTAGAGCTAACTGAAGCAGGATGTGATGAGATGTGATTGGATGTGTTGGTAAAAGCTGCCCTGCTCTATAAAAAACATCAACACTTAAGAAGCATCTTCTTAAGAAGCATTGCTTGATGTGAATCATGCCTCGCAAAAAATATCAAGCTCTCAGAAGACCTACATTGAAGAACTGTTGACTTAAAGCATGAAGCTGGAAAGGGTTACAAATCTCAAAAGTGTCTCTAAAAGCCTTGATGTTCATGTGTCCACAGTAAGACAGACGATCTCCACAAATGGAGAAAGTTCAGCACTGTTGCTGCTACTCTCTAGGCGTGGTAAAGTCCTGTAAAGATGACTGTAAGAGCACAGCGCAGAATGATCAATGAGGTGAGGAAGAATCCTAGAGTGTCAGCTGAAGACTGAATACAGAAATCTCTGGGACATAAGAAAAACATTAAACATGAATGGAGTTGATGGGAGGACACCACGGAGGAAGACACTGCTGTCCAAAAAAACATTTTTTGCTGCACGTTTGAAGTTTGCAAAAGAGCACCTGGATGTTCAACAGCAGTACTGACTAAATATACTGTGGACAGATGAAACTGAAATTGAGTTGTTTGGAAGGAAAACACACAACACTATGTGTGGAAAAAAAAGGCACAGCACACCATCATCAAAACCTCTTCCCAACTGTGAAACATGGTGGAGGGGTCATCATGGTTTGGGGCTGCTTTGCTTTGCTGTCTCAGGGTCTGAACGGATTTTGCCGTCATCAGCGGAAAAATTAATTCCCAAGTTTACCAAGACATTTTATAGATATCAGGAAAACTGAAGACCATCTGTCCTCCAACTGAAGCTCAACAGAGGACGGATGATGCAACAGAACAACGACCCAAAACATAGAAATAAATCAACATCCGAACGACTTCAACAGAAGAAAATAAATAAATCCTCCTTCTGGAGAGTCCTGACCTCCTGAACCCAACTGAGATGCTGCGGCATCATGAGCTCAAGAGAGAGATTCACACCAGATATCCCATAATATTATAGCTGAACTGAAACAGTTTAGTGAAGAGGAATGATCCAGAATTCCTCCTGACCGTTCTGCAGGTCTGATCTGCAGCTACAGGAAACCATTGGTTGAGGTTTTTGCTGCTAAAAGAGGATCAACCAGTTATTAAATCCAAAGATTCACATACTTTTATTTCCTCTCACTGTGAATATTAACATGCTGTGTTTCATAAAATCATGCAAACACATAATTTAATATATTTATTTTGTGTGGTTTTACTTTAAGCAGACTGTGTTTGTCTTTTGTTGTGATTTAGATGAAGATCAGAACATTTAATCACCAATTTATGCAGAAATCCAAGTATAATCCCAAAGAGTTCACACACTTTTTCCTGAAACTGTAAGTGTTGTGTGTTGTTGTGTGTTGTGCAGCTGTAGAGAGGTGTAGATCAGATCTGCTGGTGGGTAAAGCGAGAGCCGCAGTGTGAGCTCTGTCTGAGAGGAAGTCGCTCTGAGAGAGGAACTTACAGAGCGCTAATCTGATTTCCACACAGTAACACTGCAGATCCAGAGCTAACTAATGCTAGCCAACCACAAACAGACCTTAACCAGAGAGGTTTAAAGGAAGTGATGTCATTGCTGATGTCACTGTGATGCATTTGCTCTGTCTCTTTGCGTTGTTTTACTGAAATTCACACAGCAAATACTGAGGCACTGCAGGAAGTTGCGTACTTTAAGACTTTTTAGATATTTTAGAGGAAAATGACTTTTAGCTTTAGCTGTAGCTGTAGCTGGTTCTGTAATGATTGCAGTTGTTTCAGTCTCTCTCAGCTGCTTCACACGTTTGTTTGTAAAGGAAGTCGTGGTTTTAGTGGTTGGAGCACTGTGTTCTTGTTCACAGGGTTGTAGGTTTAATAAACTGCCACTACTTTACACATAACTGTGAGAAGTTTCACCAGCTGCATCACAACTGTGCACTTTACACTAACCACTGTACGCTTATAAGGCTTTAAAAAACATGTTCCTTAAGTTCTTTACACTAAATCACATGAAGTGTAGAATCACTACACAATAATAGTGAGTGTCTGTCAGAAACTGTTGGACACGCCCAGTATGCAAATAGATTGTGACAGAAGCCAATAGAAAAGAAGCTGTTAATGACAAAACAGACTAAACTCAGTTATTATAAGTTGGTTCAACTCAAAGATCTCAGTTTGAACAGTACAGTTTATGTTCCCTCCCTCTGAGTGCAGCTGCCTAGCTGAGTCATTCTGCCTAGTAATGCTGCACTGATTGGCTGCAGCTGGAAAAGGGGCGGAGTCTGAATTCACATGTATCGAAGTAGAGATAAACTATTTTATTATAATATATATTATTTTATTTTAATATAATTGTACTTGTTTTTGCAGGTGTTTAAATTCAGAGACGTTTCTTACGTTTGACTGGGATATACTTCCAGGTAGTGCGATCCTCTCTTACAAAATAAATCAGTATCTGCTGCTGTTCTGATGTTCTGAGTGTGTTATAGGTGTGTTATTAATCTTGTCTTTGATGTTTCAGGTGTGATATCTTCACTATGACGACACCCAATCACACCGCTGCTCACGTTACCTGTTCTAACAGTCGTGTGTATGAGTGAATCTAACAGTATATATACTGTGTGTGAGGTCTGTGTTAGCTGAGATCTGGATGTCTAACTGGCTGTTTTTATTTTATTTTTAAGATATTTTGATATTAACCGAGTATATTCATAAATAAATCACATTAATATAATATAATAAAGGCGTGTCTTGTCCTCATGGTTACAGTGTTTTGTTTCCTGTTGAATAGAGCAGTGAGTCAAACCACTGAGAATTCACTTCCCCGTAACTGAATTAAGAATAAAGTGGGCATTATCCTTTTCAGGGACTTTCCATCCAATACTGATACGTCTCTGTAAAAAATGAAGAGATCACTTCAGTTTCTGAATCAGTTTCTCAGATTTTGCTATTTATAGGTTTATGTTTGAGTAAAATGAACATTGTTGTTTTATTCTATAAACTACAGACAACATTTCTCCCAAATTCCTAATAAAAATATTCTCATTTAGAGCATTTATTTACAGAAAATGAGAAATGACTGAAATAACAAAAAAAGATGCAGAACTTTCAGACCTCAAATAATGCAAAAAAAAAAAAAAAAAAAGGTAATATTCATAATTCAAGTTTTAAGAGATCAGAAATCAATATTTGGTGGAATAAACCTGGTTTCGTTTTGGCATCATGTTCTCCTCCACCAGTCTTACACACTGCTTTTGGATATCTTTATGCTGCTTTACTCCTGGTGTAAAAATTCAAGCAGTTCAGTTTGGTGGTTTGATGGTTTGTGATCATCCATCTTCCTCTTGATTATATTCCAGAGATTTTTAATTTGCTAAAATCAAAGAAACTCATCATTTTTAAGTGGGATCTCTTCCAGAGCTGTATAATTTATTATATCTTTTTCATAGGAAACACTATAGAAATGAAAATGTGATTATAATTTAGAGCTTGTATATCAGTATAGATTAACTGTTCTCTTTTATAACTCAACATACAGACATTATTATCTTATCTATAATCTATTTACAATAAAAAATCGTACACCTCGTACACCAGTGAACTTGCACAAATTGTGCCCAAAGTTTCAATATTCTAAATGGTTATCCTTATTTAACACTGCCTTAACGATCGTCTTCCAGTCCTCCATGATTTATTTAATGTTTTTCCTTTAACTTTTATCCTATTTTCATCCCAACTGCTGTATGATCTTAGTCATATATACTATATAGACTATTAGATCTTTATAGACTAGTTCTTTATATAAATAAACATTTCTGTTTCTCACATTCTTAGAGAGTTCTTTAACATGAGGTGGCATGTTAAATATCCAGTGGCCAGTATAAGAGCATTAAACCAAAAACACCATATTTAACAGCCATGATTCGCCATTCACACCTGAGAGCTTCTAACTATAAAAAAATATTATTTATCTCATTTTAATGATGACGGGAGTGTGCGGGCTGACTCTTAGGCAGCAGCTTTGGGTATTAAACCGGAGTGAATTAGCTTCAGTTGAGCTCTGGTAATGTAATTTGATGGAAATGTGAGTAGTTTGGTAATAAAATAATGTTTAAATTTATTTAATAGCTCTGGGCTCTACTGCTCTTTTGACTCTGGTTGGCTCATGTTGGGCATTTCTGGGTTTATTTCTATAGAATAGAATAGAAGCAGAGTTTCAGTGTTGTTGGAGCAGATCAGATTACTGGCCTCGGCTCGAGGCTTCAGCAGCTCGACTCTGAATAAGAGTTAGCATGATTACAACAGATACAGATACAGATCCTTTAAATAAAAATAAACCCCATGATTCAGTTCTGTTTTTGGGCAAATTTGGCAGAACTTGTGTTTTCCAGTAAGTCAGTAAGTCTGTGTAAGAGTCAGGTTTAAAAACTTCCCTTTATAATAACGCTAATAATATGATAATAATATGATAATAATATGATAATAATATGATAATAATATGATAATGATGTGATAATAATATGATAATGATATGATAATAATATGATAATGATATGATAATAATATGATAATGATATGATAATAAACCTCCGGAGTCAGTAATTACAGGAATAAGAAAAGGAGAATTTAGTTTGAGTAGTGGTGTTTTAAACACAACACAGAAAGATCTCAGAGCTCCATTAAACTTCCATCCACCACCTTCTACAGAGAGGAGCTGCGTCTGTGGTTCAAGAGATATATTTTAAAGACCCACCTAAACATCTAAACATCTAAACATCTAAACACCTAAACACCTAAACATCTAAACACCTAAACACCTAAACATCTAAACATCTAAACACCTAAACATCTAAACACCTAAACACCTAAACACCTAAACATCTAAACAACTAAACATCTTAACACCTAAACATCTAAACATCTAAACATCTAAACACCTAAACACCTAAACATCTAAACACCTAAACATCTAAACACCTAAACATCTAAACATCTAAACACCTAAACATCTAAAGGTCTAAACATCTAAAGGTCTAAACACCTTAACATCTAAACACCTAAACACCTAAACATCTAAACACCTAAACACCTTAACACCTAAACATCTAAACACCTAAACATCTAAACATCTAAACACCTAAACATCTAAAGGTCTAAACATCTAAAGGTCTAAACACCTTAACACCTAAACATCTAAACACCTAAGCATCTAAATATCTAAACACCTAAACATCTAAACATCTAAACACTTAAACATCTAAAAACTGAAACACCTAAACACCTTAACACCTAAACATCTAAAGGTCTAAACATCTAAACATCTAAATATCTAAATATATAAACACCTAAACATCTAAACACCTAAACATCTAAAGATCTAAACATCTAAATATCTAAATATCTAAACACCTAAACATCTAAACATCTAAACAACTAAACATCTAAATGTTTAAATGTCTAAACACCTAAACATCTAAACATCTAAATATCTAAATATATAAACACCTAAACACCTAAACACCTAAACATCTAAACATCTAAATATCTAAACATCTAAATATCTAAATATATAAACACCTAAACACATAAACACCTAAACATCTAAACACCTAAACATCTAAACATCTAAATATCTAAACACCTAAACACCTAAACATCTAAACACCTAAACACCTAAATATGTAAACACCTAAACATCTAAACACCTAAACACCTAAACATCTTAACACCTAAACATCTAAACATCTAAACATCTAAACACCTAAACACCTAAACATCTAAACATCTTAACACCTAAACATCTAAACATCTAAACATCTAAACACCTAAACACCTAAACATCTAAACATCTAAACACCTAAACACCTAAACATCTAAACATCTTAACACCTAAACATCTTAACACCTAAACATCTAAACATCTAAACATCTAAACACCTAAACATCTAAACATCTAAATATCTAAACACCTAAACACCTAAACATCTAAACATCTAAACACCTAAACACCTAAACACCTAAATATGTAAACACCTAAACATCTAAACACCTAAACACCTAAACATCTTAACACCTAAACATCTAAACATCTAAACATCTAAACACCTAAACACCTAAACATCTAAACATCTTAACACCTAAACATCTAAACATCTAAACACCTAAACACCTAAACATCTAAACATCTAAACACCTAAACATCTAAACATCTAAACATCTAAACACCTAAACACCTAAACATCTAAACATCTAAACACCTAAACACCTAAACATCTAAACATCTAAACACCTAAACACCTAAACATCTTAACACCTAAACATCTAAACATCTAAACATCTAAACACCTAAACACCTAAACATCTAAACATCTTAACACCTAAACACCTAAACATCTAAACATCTTAACACCTAAACATCTAAACATCTAAACATCTAAACATCTAAACATCCCCTCTCTCACCATTTAAAGGAAGGGAAACCAACTCAACTCAACTTTATTTATAAAGCACTTTCAAAACAACAACAGCTAAAACAAAGTGCTGAACATAGTTAATTATACAACATAAAACAAACAAACAAACAAACAAACACTAAAACTATAAGAAACAGTAAAAATAAAACAGTAACAAGTAATTAAGAAAACAAATAGAAAAGTAAAAAAAACTCCAAAAACAAGAGCAAATCTCATTTAGGGTCAAAAGCTAAAGAATAGAAATGGGTTTTAGAAATAGTTTTAAAATCAAAGAGTCAAAATAGACAGACAGACACACAGACACACAGACACGCAGACATGCAGATAGATAGATAAACAGACAGACAGGCATACAGAGATAGATAAATCAAACACAGACAGAAAGAAAAAGGCAGACAGACAGACTGTTTATTTATATATATATATATATATATATAGTAAATATGTGCATAGACACAGTAAATATTAAATCACAGACGCAGCTCTTCTTGTCTGGAAGACAGTGTATATAATTAGCTAGTTAGGTATGTAGTGTCCACATATATGCTGTAAATAGCTTTAAACTATGTTTAATGTGCTGTTGTAATGGGAACGCTGGGAACGCTGGGAACGCTGGGTCACTATACGCTCTTTATGATCGGTGATCAGAGCAGCAGCTGCTTCAGACTGTATTTATTATAATATCTGATACGACTGGAGAACTTTATTATGAACTGAGAGTATATTCTAACACATGCAGGATGCGTGGCAGAATACAGGGTGTATATATGAGGGAGAGGATTGGTTTTATTAGGGTGTGAGTCGGTGTGATCACAGTCAGCTGCACTAATCAGTTCCAGACTAAAAATCTAGAGTTAATCAGACTGAAGAGACAGAAAACGACACTGAAACTGTAACTTCAGAATCTCCTCACAGGAAGTGAAATGTGAGAGTTAGAGGTTAGTAGGTTTGAGGGACAGTTCTGTGAGAAAGTTGCAGATAACTCCAATCCCTCTAAACAAGATACTAAAAAAACTAAATCTTACACAATGCACAAGGTGCGTCATGATGCTCATCGCTATCTTACACCTTCTATATTCACTCCTTCCTCCTGTCTGCTTTAAACAGCAGCAGAGCTTCTGAATATATCTACACTGATGGGCGTGGTGTTCTGGAAATGAGGTGTGTTCAGGTACATTTCTGGAGTTTTATCTTGTTTATCTTGGTAACAGAAAACACAGGAGCTCCACTGACTGAATACAACCTAGACAGACGCCAACAGTCAGACGTTCATCTCTATCTCGGTAACACAGGCGCCGTGCCGAGCCGAGCGTACACCCCCACTTATTACACACACATGAACACACAGCAGCACAAACCCAACTTTTACATCAACAATAAACAGAATAGTAAATAAAATAACATTGCTGTTCCCGTAAATGAGCTGCTGGAGCTCCTTCACAGCGTCAACCAGCAGCTCAGTTTCCTCTGCTGAGAAGAGTTTGTTGAACACGTCCAGGTAGCTGCACCGTTACAATAGCAATCCACCAAATCCGTCAGAGCTCACCTGGTTTTACTCTTAAAGAGAATGATGAGCAACAGACACTCTGATTGGTTTATTTCACGTTACACCCAAAATTAAAATTAACCACACGCTTTGAGATGCGCAAGGTTTACTTTTCCTGTCGTTACGATAGCAAAGACACACTGACACGCCCTAAATCAAACTGCATGTTACACTATTTACTGCTCGCCAAAGACTGCTAAAAGCTCTTGAGAAATCCAGAGAGCTCCAGAGACCCAGTCACGGACGACTTTGATGGATGATGTTGACAGATTTGATTATTTCATAGTGCTACAGTGAGAATTAAGAATTAAATTATTTCTATTACACAATTAATTTAATTAAATTTTTTTTTATATTGTTACAAAAACCCTCCAAACTAATGTGCTTAAACAAAAAAAACAGGTGGTTATAATGTTATGGCTGTAAAGCTGATCTCATTATGTTGGATCAAATTCATGTGAACAAACTAATCCGCAACAAATCACACTGTTGACGTGTTGCTAGGTAACCGATTTCATCACGCCCACACAACTCTGTTCTTTCTTTGTTTCTTTTCTTTGTGTTTGATTTGGAGGCGACTGTGTAAATATTATTCCTGTATTTAAAGTGTCACTCTCTATCAAATATTAATTATGCGTTTCTATCTAAACCACATTCAGGACCAATCAAACGTTTGGGTTATTATATTTATAGAGAGACACATTATTAATATTTTATAGAGAGTAATCTCTAACACTGTAAATACATTTATTCTATAAACTACAGACAACATTTCTCCCAAATTCCAAATAAAAATCCAAAAAAAATATTCTCATTTAGAGCATTTATTTACAGAAAATGAGAAATGACTGAAATAACAAAAAAGATGCAGAACTTTCAGACCTCAAATAATGCAAAGAAAACAAGTTCATATTCATAAAGTTTTAAGAGTTCAGAAATAATCAATATTTGGTGGAATAACCCCATCTGTTTTACCACTGCTTTACTACAGAATAAAATCCATTTGAAAACTAAGTATAGTTTATTTCCATTTATACAGACCAACTGTGAGCTATTAACCAATTAACTATTTAATATCTAAAAACCTCCCCCTTTTTTAAAACTGTAAATGACTTTTTTTTTCAGTTTTTAGATCATTTGTTTGTTTTAAATTTAATACACTGTATTTTGGATTTTGTACCAGTTCCAGTTATTAACTGAACCTGAAGATTTTAAATGGCAAAAATAAAGGAAAAAAATTGGGTGTTCTAAAACTTTTGACCAGTAATGTATTAAGAAACTATACTATACATTTCAAATACATTTTTGCATAAATCATTGTTGCATTATAACACGTCAGTTTCCTTCTTATTATTTTTATTAAATGATAAAAAAGATTTTTAATATTAATAAACTCTTACAGTAAAAATAAAGATTATTAATTTTGTGTACCACTTTAAAATAAGAGTCCTTTATAAATAGTCATGAATTTAAAGTATAAAGTAATGAATTTTAATACTTTTTAATTAGGCTCTAAATAATTAGCGAAAAACTAACATGCAGTTAAATCACATTAATCGAAAAGTTTAGGAAGTTAAATTAAAAACTTATTAACAGATATATCAATCCAGTAATATCGAATAGAAATGAATGTGGAATCACTGTTTACTAAACTACAGCTCTATACTGCTTATTTTATTTATGTCTGTTTTTACAACCTGATTAACATTTGTTAATGAACTCCTTTTTTTAATTCTTATCTATTAACTCTTTATAAAAGAGACTTAATTTAAAGTACTGCAGTTTTTCTTATATCTGCCACTTTTATGTATAATTACTGATTTTCTCTTTTCCACACTACAAAATAAAAGTCTTTTTAGGTATACTGGTTTATGCTCTTTTGGCGCCCCCTGCTGATCTCGCGCGTATGAACCCAGTGATTTTGGACTCACTCAGAAGCGCCTCCTGGTGTCACACAAATCCACTTCACTCCATATAAATAATATATAATACTGTAATATATATAATATATATATATATAATATGTAATACTGTAAACTCCTATCTGCTGCACCTGAAGAGAAGGAGGGTTTATTTACTGTTTACAGGCTGTTAAACTCAGGGAAGATTTGACTGAAATTAAAATATAGATTTTTAAACTATGCCGATAATTCAATCAATTTATAAAACTTTTTTTTTAATTAAGAGAACTCTATTAAATGGAGAACACCGATTATTAAATTATGTGAACAATTTAATAAATTAAAGGAACAGTTTATTAACTGAGAAGAAAAGTTTATTTTATTAATTTTTTATTAAATTATTTATTAAATGATATATTAAATTATGTGGATCATTTAAGAAGTAACAGGAATATTTATTAAATTATTTTTCTAATTTATTAAATCGAAGGAGCAGTTTATTAAATAAAAGGAGCTGCTTTTTAATAATTAAATGAAGGGAACCGTTTATTAAATAAAGTTACTTAACTGAACAGTTTACTTAATTGAAAAAAGAACGGGTTTTTAAATGAAAGAAACCGTTTATTAAACGAAGGAAACGGTTTATTAAATAAAGGGAAAAGTTTACTATATTAATAATAATAATAAATAAATTAAAAGAACTTCATATATCAAATAAAGGTAACCGGTTTTTAAATGAATAAACCCGATGATTAAATTATGTTGATAGTTTATTAAATTAAGAAAAAATATTTTTTTTAATCAGAGGAACAATTAATTAAATTAAAATATTTTTTTTATTGAAGGAACAGTTTATTAAATGAAGGATATAGTTTATTAAATTAAATTGAAAAGTTTATTCAATTGAGAAAATTGGATTTTTAAATTATGTGGATAATTAAAAAATAAAAGGATTATTTTTTTGGTCTAATTTATTAAATGAAAGGAACGGTTTAATAAATGATAGGAACATTTTCTTTAATGAAGAAGATGTTCTTTGTTTAGAGATTAATTTTGAAGTTTCGTTTTTTTACCTGTTTACGGCGGTGTTTTTTAGTGTGGGGGGACTCTTATTGTGAAGCAGTAAGCGGCGGGTACAGAGCAGCGCTGATCTATAGAACCCGTGTGCGGGTTTCGGTGCGGGGGGATTGTGTGGAGATCTGCGGGGCGGTACAGGTCCTCCTGCGGTTCTGAGCGCAGCGCAGCGCGGGGATCTGGATCAGAACCTGCAGCAGCAGCAGAACCGAACCCGGACTAACCGCACTCTGACCCGGGATAATCACAGGGTGAGTCCGGCTTTAGACCGAGTTATACTCTTATATTCACTCTTATACACCAACTTCCGGTCCAGAGTGTAGCTGATCTGATCCTGGATCCGGAAGTGTCTGTTTACCTGTTTACTGTGTTTGATATTAATAATCTTATAATAATGATCAGTTTATTATTATTATAATTATATCTGTATTATAATCTTTATATTCAGGCTGAGCTGTGTTTATTATGGGGGAGCTGTATTACAGGGTGTTTACAGTGCTGATTACAGCATGAGCTACAGGCCATAATTATCTAATATAGACCCAAATCACATTAAAATGACATCATTTAATAATATTATGTTTTTAATAACTGTTTTGTAATAAAACAGTAAGACAATAGTAGTGTGTGTGTGTATCTCTGTAGAGCAGTGTATTAGGGGGTGTTTACAGTGCTGAGTAGAGCATGGTCAGATATACAGGCCATCATATCTAATATAGACCCAAATCACATCAAAATGACATCATAATTTTATAATTTCATATTTTTATAAATGTATTATAATATCACAGTATCACAGGAGTCCAGGTGAGTGTAGAACTGATGTGCTATCTCTCTCACAGCAACAGAAACACAATAAACACAAGTTGAAATAAAATATAGTATAGAATATAGAATAAACACATAATTTCACCGTTGAATTAAAACATTAATAATAATAATATTGATATTAATCTCTGTGGGTCAGTGTGAGCTTTATTATGGGCTTGTTTACAGTGCTGAGAAGGGCATGGGCTAACCTACAGAACTCTACAGAATTCTACACAAGCATATATAATTCACACATTACTCCATGTGAAAATGTAAAGTTTAACTCATCAATTTCTAGTGTTTCCTAATGTATAGGAAGTACGTAAATAAGCTTTATTTATAAAGCAGTCTTTATACAGCCTACACTGACCAAAAGTGCTGTACGTAAAAAGTCTAAGGACTACCTGTAAATACCAAACCAAACAAAAACAGAGGTAAAACACAGGTGAAAGAAATCACTTCAATACCATAATAAAACAAATAACAAGACATAAAACACAGATAAGATTAATTAAAATGCTAAAACACGAATAAGATAAAATCAGTATAAAATAAATTGACCACTAAAACACTTCAGTAATTCACTGTTCAAAACCAGTTTGTATAAGTGAGTTTTTAGACCTAATTTAAAAAATTGAGACAGAGGAGGTTTGGTGAATATAGTAGGAAGTTCTGATTAAAATATCACAACAATATAAAATAAACCCAACAAACCATTATTTTAATCCTTTTAATCCAAAGGATTAATTCAAACAGATCTTATTCCAAACAGCTCCTTACTTATTACATGTGTTTGTATGTTCTGTGAGCTCTGTTTTTGTAAAGATATATTTAGTAAAACTTATAACTTATTATATTAATATATTAATGCTGGATATGTTTTTTTGTACCTGGAATAATAATGATAATAATAATGTTTTTAGGGGATTTAATGCTTGAGTTTCTGATGCTGAGATTAGTTTAATTGGTGTTTGATTGTGTTTGAAAGGTGATATTATTGAGTGTGAGTTGTGTGTGTGCGGGTCAGGCTGAGCTGGGTTAGAGGGTTGTTGTTTAAATAGAAATTGTACAATAAATGGTAATTATGTGCCGATGCTGATATATGATATTATATATTTATAACATTTCACAGATTTTTTTAGAATTTGGATAAAACATGTCCCACATGGATAAGTTAGAATTATATTGGAAATTAATAACATTTTCATGAATAAAAAGAATCACTGTTATAAACAGGGGGTCATTTGCAAACATGTAAGGTTCTTTTATAGCTTTATTTCAATTTATATTAATTTAATGATTATATCCGGGTCTATTAACTACACAAAATCAGTCCTCAGATAGAATATATAAACTGAATTGAATAGTATATTGACCACATGAGAGAGTGTATTATAATATGTATATATGGATTAAAAACTACAAACATTGAGTTTAGAACAATGCTTATTATTATTTTATTACTATTTTATTTTGGTCTCCAAATTGTGTCCCACATATTTATAATTGCTCACAGATATTTATAATAATCAGTAATATCGTAAAACTACACACTCTAAAAAACAGAGGTACGATATGAGTACTTTTTTGTACTCAAAGGTACACTCTTTATAATTGTACCCTCAAAGGTACAATATTGGTCTTTACGGGGTCAGATTTGTTCCCTCTGAAGTACAAAGTAATTTCTAACAGCAATAAGTACAGATTTGTACCATTTAACCAGCCAAAGGGTACATTCAGTATTCTGCATCACTGCACTAATAAACTATATATATTTTAATTGCACATTTTTTATTTGAAAGCCAGACAATTTTGGATCATCAAGTTTTTGAGCCATATTTAGTTGATGATAATGTTTATAATCTTTATGATCTTTACTGCCACAAAACCATGGGTACAAAAAAGGACTTTCACTGAAAGGTAGTTTTTTGTGCCTCAATATAAGGTACAGCCCCAGAGACAAGCTTTATACCCTTTTAAGTACAAATCTGTACTTACTTTTCTTAGAGTGCAGTTATTAGCTACATTCCTGAGGACCTTCAGCTCTACTGCATGTTTAAGTTCATTTACGCTCTGTACCTTTACCATTTACTCTTAAACCACAAATATCACCACCGTCAGTTTAATATAAAAATATTAGATTTTATTTTTATTATTTTTTTATTTAATATAGTATAATTTTTAAGAAGACATCTGAAGTAGCTTTTAAACAAAGAAGAAAAACAAGATGGATAATATGAAGAACCACTGTCGATCATTTGAAAGAGGAGATTTCTCTGTTCACTGTCAGGATTTCTGTCTGGAAAATCATCTATTTTATGAAAAAATATAAGAAGAACTTTTTATTTTCAAAATTAAAACCTGTTTTATCCAAATTCTCAAGAATCTGTGATTTATAAAAGTTACACTTTAGCTTAAAAACCAGGTGTATACAGTCAATAAAATGTAATGTTTCTCCTGAGAAATGTTTTTGATTTTTACATTTATTTGTATAAATGTTCACTGGTTTAATCCCTCTATTTGTTTCAGACATATTTTAGATAATTAAACATGCACCAGGTCAACATTGCTCTTTCTGACGAACATAACAGGAGGGTTAATAAGATAATTAAAAACAGGGCTGCAAAAAATATATATAACATATCAGCATCATTATCGCAATTATTTGTTGTTTGATATAATAAAACAAATAAAATCAGAGTTTTATATATTTTTATATAATATATATTATAGAAACAGACCATATCTGCTCAAAATCATTAATTTTACTCCAACACTAGATAGAAACTGTGTGTAAATAATCATCAGTTTATTGTGATTTGCTGGATCATTTTTTTTGTAAAGAAATCTTATTATTTTTTAACTTAAAATAAATTAAAACCTGTTTTATCCAAATTCTCAAGAATCTGTGATTTAGAAACCTTACACTTTAGCTTAAAAACTAGGTGTATAGTTTCTCCTGAGAAATTAGTTTAAACATATATATTTTTTTGGATTTTACCGTTATTTGTATAAATGTTCACTGGTTTAATTCCTCTTTTATTAAATTAACTGGCTAAATAAAACAATAGTAGTCTGGTTTAGCTTCAGCAGGGTTTTAGCCGCAGTGCTAACAGACATAGCAGCCTCCCTCACATATACATATCAGTTTACAGTGGGTTAGCTGTGATGCTAACTCTTTCCCTCAGCTGGATTAGCCACAGTGCTAACAGCTAAGCTCAACATGATTTAAGCCGCAATGCTAACAAACATAACAGCCTCCCTCAGCAAGTTTACAGTGGGTTAGCTGTGATGCTAACTGTTTTACCTAACATTATTAGCTGCAATGCTAACAGCTGGCTTGCAGGGTTTGGACTGGATTCGCCACAGTTCTAACAGCTACAGTGCTAACAAAGATATCAGCCAGCTTCAAAGATTTTTTACAGCGGGTTAGCTTTGATGCTAACTGTTTTGCTCAGAAGGAATAGCCACAGTGCTAACAGCTATACTAAGCTCAGGAGAGTAAGAGTGGTTTAGCCACAATGCTAACAGATATATCAACCAGCCTCAGCAGAGCAACAGTGGGTTAGCTGTGATGCTAACAGTTTTTCCTAACTGTAATATACGCAGTTCTAACAGCTGACTCAACAGGTTTGGAGTATATTAGCCAAAATGCTAACATAAGGGTTTAGCATGGTTTGAGCTAAAATGCTAACAGACGTAGCAGCTGTTGGAGTGGGTTAGCTGTGATGCTAACAGCTTGTCTGGATCGTACAGCACTGCAGATACTGGACTACTAAACACTAGTCTAAACACTTACCTACAACTATTGACTAGTTATAAAAAATAGAACAACATTTCTCAGAAATTAATGTTGCAGCAAGTCATAATAAACTGATGAGCAGATATAATCTGTCTCTATAATAAATTATATTAAAAATGATAACACTGTGAGATTTTAATTGTTTTATTATATGGAACAACACATATTTGCAATGATGATGCTGATATGGAATATATTTATATTATATTGCAGGCTTATTTTTAATTATCTTATTAAAGCAGACAAATATGTGAAACCTGGCTTGGATTATTGGATTATTTAAGTATTATATTTTTTAATAATAATAATAATAATAATATAATGTAATGTGTTTATTTAGTGCTGAATTATTTCTTAGCTGGGGTCATACAAGTTCCTGTAATTGAATAACGATGTGTGTGTGTGTGTACAGTGTGTGTGTACAGTGTGTGTTTGGTCCATTATCTGGTGAGGAGGAATGCTCTGATTGGCTGGGAGTGTCTCCGTGTGGCTCAGGCGAGGTTAATTTCCTCACTTTAGCGTAGCTGAGAGATAATCGAGGGAAATGTGATTCTGCTCTGCTTCCCATTAAAGCACTTTACACAACAAAACCTCAAACAGCAGCTTTTATCTGTAGCATCACTGCAGTGTCGGTTTACAGGATGCCGGACGTCCCGTCTCTCCGCAGTGACCGGGGTGGACGCAGGACGATGTCTCGGCGCGGGTGCTTCAAGAGCTCAAAGCACGGGACGTCCCCCGAGCAGTGCGCCCCGCCGCAGGGTCCCGGCATCCACGTTTACCTGTTCTGGACCAAAACTGGAGACACCTACTTCACACACCTGGAGGACGGGGAGGTGACTGCCGAGGACCTGTCCATCAGAGCCGCCCAGATCGTGGGTAAGAGTGATTTACGCTTTTACATTTTATATTTTACACACTGAGATAAAATATTTTATATATTTTAAAATATCATTTAAACTAACAGCAGTCCAGCGATGTTCCTTCTTTTAATGTCTGAAAGTGTTAACTAGGAAAATATCTCATAGAGAGTAGGGCTGCAACGATTAGTCGATATAATCGACAAGGTCGATTCTTTAAATTTGTCGACTACAAATTATATTGCATATAGTAGTATAGTATATAATACAGTAAAGTATATATAGCAGTATAGTACATAATAATATAGTAGTTTAAATCTCATGTTCTGCTGTTTCTATCATTTTTAGAGATGGCATAATCATTGACTAATCGACTAATCAGAAAAAATAATCGTCAGATTAGTCGACTAACAAATGAATAATTAGTTGCAACTCTAGTAGAGAGCATCGTGGAGGCGTGTTTAGCAGTCGGTGATCTCTCACCAGGAGGTGCACTACCCAGAAGAAGCTTCCTCTATGAGCCTTTTTATAGTGCAGTGGAGAGCTGAAGCACACCTGTAACCATTCACATACCTGCCTGAAATATAACTGCATATATACAGCTCTGGAGAAAAATAAGATTTTATTTAAAAATTATGAGTTTCTTTGATTTTACCAAATTAAAAACCTCTGGAATATAATCAAGAGGAAGATGGATGATCACAAACCATCAAACCACCAAACTGAACTGCTTGAATTTTTACACCAGGAGTAAAGCAGCATAAAGTTATCCAAAAGCAGTGTGTAAGACTTTAACTATTCAAAACATGTGCTGCTCAATCTCAGGCAGCTTTACTTCATTTTTTACAAGGTTTCTAATCTAAAGATGTTTATAAAACTCATTTAAAAAGCATGTTTAAAAAAGCAAATCCACTAATTCCTTTAATTTTCTATTAAGACAATTAAGTCTTTATTTTAAAGAAATGGTTTTAGACTGCATGTTCAAATAATTGACATTAATGACAAAAAAACACTCCTGTTACTTTTTATGTTTTGAGTAACAGCAATGAGTTTTTAGCATAAAATTAGCAAAAAAACATGAAAAATAGCTAAATGGCGACTTTGCTAATAGCATGATAACAATTTTCCCCAAAAAAATAATTTAAAAAATAAACCAATATGGGGGAATATGGCTTTTGTTGTTTTTCTCCAATTCTCTATTGTTGTTCTATTCTAAAGTGAATGATCAGTGTTGTGATGGTGTTGTGGGTGGTTCACAGGGATCACGCCTGTCTGTCATGCGCTGTTTGCGCTGTACGACCCGTCGTCCTGCTGCTGGTACAGCCCTAACCACAGCTTCAACTCACAGAACCAGTCCAGCCTGATCCTGCACCTACGCATGAGGTCTGTCCTGTCTCTCCTCATATATTACATATATATATATATACATCACTACTCTCTCTCTCTCTCAATATACATCACTACTGTCTCTCTCTCTCAATATACATCACTACTGTCTCTCTCTCTCAATATACATCACTACTGTCTCTCTCTCTCAATATACATCACTACTGTCGCTCCTCATATAATACATATATATATCACTACTGTCTCTCTCTCTCTCAATTTACATCACTACTGTCTCTCTCTCTCAATATACATCACTACTGTCTCTCTCTCTCAATATACATCACTACTGTCTCTCTCTCTCAATATACATCACTACTGTCTCTCTCTCTCAATATACATCACTACTGTCTCTCTCTCTCAATATACATCACTACTGTCGCTCCTCATATAATACATATATATATATAACTACTGTCTCTCCTCATATATTACACATATATATCACTACTGTCTCTCTCTCTCTCAATATACATCACTACTGTCTCTCTCTCAAAATACATCACTACTGTCTCTCCTCATATAATACATTACATTACATTACATTACATTACATTACATTTGGCAGACGCTTTTGTCCAAAGCGACTTACAATAATGAAGTACAAAAGTAATAGGAATTTAGATAACCAATTTTTAGATAGGGCTTAAAGGAGGTCGAAGGGAAATAAAGGGATAGAGAAGTGAAGGAGGGGAAGGAGGAAATGAGGTTAGAAGTAGTTAGTGTGTTAGAGGTGTTAGGAGAGTAAGTGCTCTTTGAAGAGCTCAGTCTTCAGGAGTTTATTAAAGATAGTGAGAGATTCTCCTGATCTGGTAGTAGAAGGTAGTTAGTTAGAGGTGTTAGGAGAGTAAGTGCTCTTTGAAGAGCTCTGTCTTCAGGAGTTTATTAAATATAGTGAGAGATTCTCCTGATCTGGTAGTGGAAGGTAGTTAGTTAGAGGTGTTAGGAGAGTAAGAGCTCTTTGAAGAGCTCTGTCTTCAGGAGTTTATTAAAGATAGTGAGAGATTCTCCTGATCTGGTAGTAGAAGGTAGTTAGTTAGAGGTGTTAGGAGAGTAAGTGCTCTTTGAAGAGCTCTGTCTTCAGGAGTTTATTAAAGATAGTGAGAGACTCTCCTGATCTGGTAGTGGAAGGTAGTTAGTTAGAGGTGTTAGGAGAGTAAGTACTCTTTGAAGAGCTCAGTCTTCAGGAGTTTATTAAAGATAGTGAGAGATTCTCCTGATCTGGTAGTGGAAGGTAGTTAGTTAGAGGTGTTAGGAGAGTAAGTGCTCTTTGAAGAGCTCTGTCTTCAGGAGTTTATTAAAGATAGTGAGAGATTCTCCTGATCTGGTAGTAGAAGGTAGTTAGTTAGAGGTGTTAGGAGAGTAAGTGCTCTTTGAAGAGCTCTGTCTTCAGGAGTTTATTAAAGATAGTGAGAGATTCTCCTGATCTGGTAGTGGAAGGTAGTTAGTTCCACCATTGGGGAACTCTGTATGAGAACAGTCTGGATTGCTTTGTGTGAATGTTTGGTAAAGCGAGGCGACGTTCATTGGAGGAGCGCAGCGGCCGGGAGGTAGCGTAAGCCTTCAGGAGTGAGTGCAGGTAGGAAGGAGCTGTTCTGTATCACCTTGTAGACGATTGTAAGAGCTTTGAATTTGATGCGAGAATCAACTGGTAGCCAATGTAATACATATATACATCACTACTTTCTCTCCTCATAAATTACACATATATATCACTACTGTATCTCTCTCTCAATATACATCACTACTTTCTCTCCTCATATATAACATATATATATATATATATATATATATCACTACTGTCTCTCTCTCTCTCAATATACATCACTACTGTCTCTCTTCATATATTATATATATATATATATATATATATATATATATATATATATATATATATACATATAAACATCACTACTGTCCCTCCTCATATATTACATATATATATATATATCACTACTGTCTCTCTCTCTCTCAATATACATCACTACTGTCTCTCTCTCTCTCAATATACATCACTACTGTCTCTCTTCATATATTATATATATATATATATATATATATATATATATATATATATATATATATATATATATATATATATATATATATATATATATACTGTATATACATATAAACATCACTACTGTCCCTCCTCATATATTACATATATATATATATATCACTGCTGTCTCTCTCTCTCTCAATATACATCACTACTGTCTCTCCTCATATATTACATATATATATATATATATATATATATATATATATACATCACTACTGCCTCTCCTTATATAATACATATTTACATATTATATTATATATTTTAGAAATAATAATAATAAGAGTTATTATTAATATGTGGTTTAATATAATGTAATTGTTGTTGTTCAGGTTTTATTTTAGGAACTGGCACGGGCTGACTGAGGAGCCCACAGTGAGCCGCTATGCCCACAGGACGGGCACCGAGCCGGCGGGCGCTCCTCTGCTGGAGATGTCCTCTCTGGAGTATCTCTTCGCTCAGGTACATTCAATAAAAATCTACTAAATCTACTAAATCTACTTACGTTTTTATTTAAAATTGATTTTAGGGGCTGTAAGAGATCCAGCTCTAAACTTTAGTCTGTTAATTATCATGTTTAAACACTGGACATGGGGTCTGTATTTAATATGGATTTCATATTCATGCAGGCGGTTGCTGTGCATGCTGTCGCTGTGGTATCCCCGGTGCTATATTAGTTTCAGTTTTGTTGCTGTGGTGTTGCTAAGTGATTACAAACTACCTGTTTTTATGTGGCTAGGTGTTCACTTTAGTATCCAAAGTGGTGTTGCCAAGTGATTACTAGGTGGCAGTTTTAGTGTTGCTATGTGGTCGCTATGGCATGCAAAGTGGTTGCTGTGCTGTTGCTACATGGTTGCTTTGGGGTGGCTAGGGTTTTTTTTAGGTGGTTGCTATGGTGTTCTTAAGTGGCTGCTGTTGGTTGATTGATTGATTGTGTTTAGCCATTTCCAGGTGAAGTGTGATTTTGTGAATGTTCTCAGAGTTTTCATAAAAGTTTAATTGATAAATTGATTAATTAATTGATTGATTGATTGATTGATTGTGTTTGGCTGTTCACAGGCGAAGTGTGACTTCGTGAATGACGTGGTGTCGCTGGACGAGCTGGTGGACGAGGCGCAGCAAACCTGCTTTAAGAACGAGAGTCTGGGCATGGCCGTCCTGCACCTCTCCCACAGAGCCCTGCAGAACCAGTCCACCCTACAGGACGTCGCCAAGCACACCAGGTGCATTTTGGGATCTGTAGTTCAGAGAGGAAGTGACAGATAGAGAGAGGGAGAGAGAGAGAGATCTACGTGATTTTGCTATCTTGGTAACAGAAAACACAGGAGCTCCACTGACTGAATACAACCTAGACAGACGCTAACAGTCAGACGTTCATCGCTATCTCGGTAACACAGGCGCCGTGCCGAGCCGAGCGTACACCCCCACTTATTACACACACATGAACACACAGCAGCACAAACCCAACTTTTACATCAACAATAAACAGAATAGTAAATAAAATAACATTGCTGTTCCCGTAAATGAGCTGCTGGAGCTCCTTCACAGCGTCAACCAGCAGCTCAGTTTCCTCTGCTGAGAAGAGTTTGTTGAACACGTCCAGGTAGCTGCACCGTTACAATAGCAATCCACCAAAGTCAGAGCTCACCTGATCTACTCTCTGAGCTAGTATTAGAATTAGTATGTGCCTTTTGTGCATTTGGATCCACTCAAGGTGTACTTTTCCTGTCATTATGAAAGCAAAGACATGCTGACATGCCCTAAATCAAGCTGCACGGTGCTTAGCTTGCCTATAGATCACTAAAATATCATCCCACGTGTGTCTGTTTTAAAAATATTAGAAGGCTTTTGTTGCAACCGCTTCTAGTGTTTCTAAGTAAATAAATATCTGAATGCAGACAAAGGAGGACTCTGCTGTAGAATTCTGGGAAAATCGAAACTTTCAAGAAACTAAGGGCGTAAACTAAAGAAGTGGGCGTGGCTAAATCATGTTATTTTTTGTATATTTTTCTGTGATAAGTCCTGCTTCAGACACTGGATCTGCTTGATAGATGCTGTCTGTGATCTTGGAGAAGATGAAACTGAAACTTCACGTGAAGCTCTGCGCTTTAGTTAAGACTAATGTTGCATATAGATCATATTAAACAGATTAGAGTGTAAACAGGGTAAAATAAACATCAGATTTGGTGAGAAATCCTATTTCTGCTATATTTACATGCTGTTGAACATAGCCTGAATCCTGAATTGGTTTAAAGAGGGTCAGAAGGAAGGGCATTATGAGCAAATGATGATGATGATGGTGATGATGATGATGGTGATGATGATTATGGTGATGATAGCTGTAATGAATGCAGTTATCCTGTGTTAATGTGGTGTATTAATCTCCTCCAGCTTCCTGCGCTGCATCCCTCGCTCCTTCGCTCGACACATCGCCCGGGACAACTTCCTCACCAAGTTCCGGATCCGCCGGGTCTTCTCGGAGTTCGTCCGCAGTTTCCAGCAGCACACGGTGGGGCAGGGTCACCTGGGGGCACAGGAAGTGATGTATAAGTACCTGTCCACGCTGGAGCGCCTGGCGCCGCGCTTCGGCACGGAGACCTTCCCCCTGTTCCACCTGGAGGTCCGGTCGGACGGGGACGGCAGCGGGTCCTACCTCAACGCTTCCCGAGCTCACGACCCCTCGCAGGAGATGCTGTGTGGGCAGCCCACCCACGAGGTCATGGTATCGGGCACCGCGGGCATCAAGTGGAGAAAGATCTCGTGCCGGAGGGTGAGTTTAAACAGTCTTAAAATATCTTAAATCTGTTTATCTAATAAAAACTAATGAGATTATACAGTTGTGCTAAAAGTTTGTGAAAACTTCAGAACTTTCTATATTTCGGGGGCTGCCACTATGATCAGGAGATCGCTGGTTCCAATCCCGGTCATGCAGCTTGCCATCAGCTGCCAGAGCCCTGAGAGAGCACACACACAGTTTTCCTTGCTCTCTCTGGGTGGGTACAGTACAGTAGATGGTGCTGTCTCTTTCCCCTCATCACTCCTAGGGTGATGTGGATCAGCACAAGGCTGCGTCTGTGAGCTGATGTATCAGAACCGAGTTGCTGCGCTTTCCTCCGAGCGTTAGCGCTGTGATGCTACTCGGTAATGCTACAGCATCAGCAGCAGTTCAAAAAGAGGCGGAGTTTGACTACACATGCATCGGAGGAGGCGTGTGCTAGTCTTCACCCTAATGTCCGTTTTATGACACATTTTTGCAGAAAATCATGAAATTCCAAAGGTTTCACATACCTTTTCTAGTCTATATATATTTTTTTTTTATATAGTGTCACATTTATTAATTTATTAAAACTTATTAATACATTAACATTTTCTTATGGCCCTAGTCAAGACTGTGACAGTTTTGGAGTTTTGGAAAGAGCCTGTTTTAAAGTGCTGCTATACAATGTAGATCCAGTTCAGCTGTTGCTGCTGATAATCTCGGTGAGGGTGGTTCTGGTTCTGATTGTGGTTCTGGTTCTGGTTCTGATTGTGGTTCTGGTTCTGATGGTGGTTCTGATGGTGTTTGTGTGTATCAGGCTCAGGAGAACAGTTATATGGAGAATGATTACCTGGTTCTGGTTCTGATGGTGGTTCTGGTTCTGATGGTGGTTCTGGTTCTGATTGTGGTTCTGGTTCTGATGGTGGTTCTGGTTCTGATTGTGGTTCTGGTTCTGATGGTGGTTCTGGTTCTGATTGTGGTTCTGGTTCTGATGGTGGTTCTGGTTCTGATGGTGGTTCTGGTTCTGATTGTGGTTCTGGTTCTGATGGTGGTTCTGGTTCTGATTGTGGTTCTGGTTCTGATGGTGGTTCTGGTTCTGATTGTGGTTCTGGTTCTGATGGTGGTTCTGGTTCTGATGGTGGTTCTGATGGTGGTTCTGGTTCTGATGGTGGTTCTGGTTCTGATGGTGGTTCTGGTTCTGATTGTGGTTCTGGTTCTGATGGTGGTTCTGGTTCTGATTGTGGTTCTGGTTCTGATGGTGGTTCTGGTTCTGATGGTGGTTCTGGTTCTGATGGTGGTTCTGGTTCTGATGGTGGTTCTGGTTCTGATTAGAGACCGACCGATATGGGTTTTTCTAAGGCCGATGCCGATACCGATCATTAGTGGTCAGAGTCAGCCGATGGCCGATGTGACCTGCCGATTTTTAGGGCCGATATGCTATCGTATTATATTTATTTGGCATGCTTAAAATCATACTAGTAAGAGGAGGAACAACAGTTGTAAACTTCACACAATTTATTGAAAATAAGGTTAGCATTTTATAGTGACTTTAATGTTACTATATCACTATATGTTAATAAAAAAATATTAATTTTATTTAGATTGTATTATCCATAACATTTTATTTTATTCATTATATAACATATGTTCTATATACACTATATATTCATGTTTATAGTAGAAATATTATGTTGGCTATTATATAAAATTTACTGTAGGGGCCTACTAATTAACAAATGTATGACTTGTTGCAGTCTGTTAGTCTATTAATTATTCATTTTAATATGTTTAACAGAGTGCAAGAAGACTTCCATAATGTGACAACTTTAGATAGATACTCCAAAACAGCAAAGCTCATTTCTTCTTCAACTCCATGCAGTTGAAAACGAATGGACATGGGAGGACAATGTTATAAAATGTTCACATTAGGGCTGCAGCTATTATTTTACAAAAATGGGTGACGTTTAAATTAAGAATAAAATTATAAATAATGCAAAAACAGACAGGTGCTGTAATTTAAATATAGCTTTATCTGTTTTTTTTTTCTTCTTCAAATGAGCTCCTTAGCCAGAGAAACGCGTCTCATCAGCTGTACTGGAGGTTCGGTGCGTGAGCGGAAAATGAGTTGAGAAAGCTGAAGAGCGCGGACTTTATAGGTTCAGGATAAAATGAGCTTTTATCAGAAAAGTCTGGAGGGGGTTCTAAAGTAGAACCCGACAAAACAGAAAATTCTGCTCATCGTTTCATTTAATATCTAACAGCGCAAACCGCTTTAAACGGGTGAGTTTTACAGCAGAACAGCAGGAGGCGGCATGATTTAATGTCTGTTTGTAGTGAAGGAAAAAGAGATGTTTTATTTTAACTCCATTATTTTAGAAACTATTTGTTTTATTAATTCGTTTACAATAAAGCTTATTTATATATAAGGAGAAGTACAGTCCTCTAATAATCCTGACAAACCAGTAATTATTATTTAAGCGCAGCTGATGCTGCGAATATCCTTAAACAGTTTTAGTCCTGCCCTTTTTCATTTCGTCTAAAAATAATTTAAATACTGAAAATATCAAGTGTTAATTTGATTTTATTTACTTAGATTTTCGTTTCTGAAGAAGAGACGTCAGTTATTTTATACTAGAGCTTATAGATAGGGCTTGCCTTGCATAGTCAGGGCGCATTCCAAATGCACTCCTGCCATCAACGCTAAGCATAGTTTCGTTTGGAGAGAAATGCTACAACACCGATGCAGTTGAAATTCTATTCTTTTTCAGTAAATGAAGCAACATCACAGATTACTAATCATGAGAGAAAATATAGACTTTGGGACACTGGATTGTAAAAATGGATGCCTTACCCGTTGAAAGTCTTGCTCACTCTTGAAACCTTGCGCTGCGTTCCAAGTAGCTGCCCGCAGATGTGCCGGATTAAAATCGGCGCGGCCAAATAAGAAAATCGGCCGATGCCGATTAATAAAAAAATAACAAAAATCGGCCGATTAAATCGGCTGGCCGATCGATCGGTCGGCCTCTAGTTCTGATTGTGGTTCTGGTTCTGATTGTGGTTCTGGTTCTGATGGTGTTTTGGGTCTCAGGCTCAGGAGAACAGTTATATGGAGAATGATTACCTGGCGGAGAGGAGGGAGGAGGGATCTCAGTCTCGGCAGGAAGGAGAAACTCTGGAGTCGTTTTGTGATTTTCCTGAAATCTCTCACATCGCCATCATGGGAGCGAACGTCTGCATCTGCCGCCAGGACAACTCCACCATGGTGAGATCACCGTACACACACACACCATACACTCACCATACACACCATACACACACCATACACTCACCATACACACCATACACACACCATACACACCATACACACACCATACACACCATACACACACCATACACACACCATACACACACCATACACTCACCATACACACCATACACACACCATATACACACCATACACACACCATACACACACCATACACACCATACACACCATACACACACCATATACACACCATACACACACCATATACACACACACACACCATACACTCACCATACACACCATACACACCATACACACCATACACTCACCATACACACCATACACACACCATACACACCATACACTCACCATACACACCATACACACACCATACACACCATACACACACCATACACACCATACACACACCATACACACACCATACACACACCATACACTCACCATACACACCATACACACACCATATACACACCATACACACACCATACACACCATACACTCACCATACACACCATACACACACCATACACACACCATATACACACCATACACACACCATACACTCACCATATACACACCATACACACCATACACACACCATACACTCACCATATACACACCATACACTCACCATACACACCATACACACACCATACACACACCATACACACCATACACACACCATACACACACCATATACACACCATACACTCACCATACACACACCATATACACACCATACACACCATACACTCACCATACTCACACCATACACTCACCATACACACCATACACACACCATACACACACCATACACTCACCATACACACCATACACACACCATATACACACCATACACACACCATACACTCACCATACACACACCATACACACACCATACACTCACTATACACACCATACACACACCATACACTCACCATACACACCATACACACACCATATACACACCATACACACACCATATACACACCATATACACACCATACACACCATACACACACCATACACTCACCATATACACACCATACACACCATACACACCATACACACACCATACACTCACCATATACACACCATACACACCATACACACACCATACACACCATACACTCACCATACACACCATACACACACCATACACACACCATATACACACCATACACACACCATACACACCATACACACCATACACACACCATACACTCACCATATACACACCATACACACCATACACACCATACACACACCATACACTCACCATATACACACCATACACACCATACACTCACCATATACACACCATATACACACCATACACACCATACACACACCATACACTCACCATACACACCATACACACACCATATACACACCATACACACACCATACACACCATACACTCACCATACACACCATACACACACCATACACACACCATATACACACCATACACACACCATACACACCATACACACCATACACACACCATACACTCACCATATACACACCATACACACCATACACACACCATACACTCACCATACACACCATACACACACCATATACACACCATACACACACCATACACACCATACACTCACCATACACACCATACACACACCATACACACACCATATACACACCATACACACACCATACACTCACCATATACACACCATACACACCATACACACACCATACACTCACCATATACACACCATACACTCACCATACACACACCATACACTCACCATACACACACCATACACACACCATACACTCACCATACACACCATACACACACCATACACACACCATATACACACCATACACACACCATACACTCACCATACACACACCATACACACACCATACACTCACCATACACACCATACACACACCATACACTCACCATACACACCATACACACACCATATACACACCATACACACACCATATACACACCATATACACACCATACACACCATACACACACCATACACTCACCATATACACACCATACACACCATACACACACCATACACTCACCATACACTCACCATACACACCATACACACACCATACACTCACCATACACACACCATACACACACCATACACTCACCATACACACCATACACACACCATACACTCACCATACACACCATACACTCACCATACACACACCATATACACACCATATACACACCATACACACACCATACACACACCATACACTCACCATACACACCATACACACACCATACACTCACCATACACACCATACACACACCATATACACACCATACACACCATACACTCACCATACACACCATACACACACCATACACACCATACACACCATACACACACCATACACTCACCATACTCACCATATACACACCATATACACACCATACACACCATACACACACCATACACACACCATACACACCATATACACACCATACACACACCATATACACACCATATACACACCATACACACACCATACACACACCATACTCACCATATACACACCATATACACACCATACACACCATACACACCATACACACACCATACACTCACCATACACACCATACACACACCATATACACACCATACACACACCATACACACCATACACACCATACACACACCATACACTCACCATATACACACCATACACACCATACACACACCATACACTCACCATACACACCATACACACACCATATACACACCATACACACACCATACACACCATACACTCACCATACACACCATACACACACCATACACACACCATATACACACCATACACACACCATACACTCACCATATACACACCATACACACCATACACACACCATACACTCACCATATACACACCATACACTCACCATACACACCATACACACACCATACACACCATACACACACCATACACACACCATATACACACCATACACTCACCATACACACACCATATACACACCATACACACCATACACTCACCATACACACACCATACACTCACCATACACACCATACACACACCATACACACACCATACACTCACCATACACACCATACACACACCATATACACACCATACACACCATACACTCACCATACACACACCATACACTCACCATACACACCATACACACACCATATACACACCATACACACACCATACACACACCATACACTCACCATACACACCATACACTCACCATATACACACCATACACACCATATACACACCATACACACCATATACACACCATACACACCATATACACACCATACACACCATATACACACACCATACACTCACCGTACACACCATACACTCACCATACACACCATACACTCACCATACACACCATATACACACCGTACACACCGTACACACCATACACACCATATACACACCATATACACACCATATACACACCATATACACACCATACACACCATATACACACCATACACACCATATACACACCATACACACCATACACACACCATACACACCATATACATACCATACACACCATATACACACCATACACACCATACACACACCATATACTCACCATACACACCATACACACCATATACACACCATACTCTCACCATACACACACCATACTCTCACCATACACACCATATACACACACCATACACTCACCATACACACCATACACACCATACACACACCATACACACACCATACACAAACTATACACACCATACACACACACCATACACACACCATACACTCACCATACACACCATATACACACCATACACACACCATACACTCACCTTACTCTCACCATACACACCATACACACACCATACACACCATATACACACCATACACAAAGCATACACACCATACACACCATATACACACCATACACTCACCATACTCTCACCATACACACTGTGCACTCACCGAACACACTGAGCACACTGTTCACACCATATACACACCATACACACTGTACACACACTGTACACTTGCTGAGCACCACTGAACACATCATATTTTTCTCACTATAAGGTGCACTATCAATAAACGTCTATTTTCTGGTTTATTTTTATACATTAGGCGCATTATAAGGCACTTTGCTAATGCTGCTCCAGCAGAGCTAGCCAGGGTTAGAAGCAAGAAACAGGCCGATAATATTCACCTCTGAACATGGAAATAACGCTTAGCACAGTTAGCAGCTAATGCTAATGCTGCTCCAGTCTGGGTGCTGGAGAACTAAATTGAATCTCCTGTATAACTCTGTACTTCAGCAGAGTGGCTTTACTGCTCCTTAATACCTGACTGATAGAATTCATACATAAGGAGCACCGGATTATAAGCAGCTCTGATGATTTTTGGGAAAATTAAAGGATTTTAAGTGAAATTTATAGTGTGAAAAATACGGTAAGTAATTATTGTAAGAACTACTCAACTAAGATCAGTCAATCCAAAACATTTCAAGAACTTTGAAAGTATCTTTATAAGTGCAGTCACCACAAAGACCATCAAAAACATTATAATGATGAAACTGGCACTCATCAGGACCGCTCCAGTAAAAGAGGAGTGAGAGTTTCCACTGTTGTACAGGATATGTTAATGAGAGTTTGATATTAATGCGTGGTGTATTGCAGGACCTGCGTCTGAGGTCCAGTCAGGAGGCTCGTTCTCTGGTCTCTCTGCTGGACGGGTATTTCAGGCTGACAGCAGACGCTCATCACTATCTCTGCCATGAGGTGGCGCCGCCGAGAGTGGTGCTCAGCGAAGCCAACGGACTCCACGGCCCCATCCTGTACGTATCCACGCTACCGTACACTGAGTATCTGAGTTCTTAAAGAGAATAGATAGTAAATAATAAGTGTGTGAGTAACCACCCTGTTAATTAACCACTTATATACTAAGGGGTTATTAATTAAAGAGGTGGTTAATTAACAGGGTGATTAAATAACAGGCTAATTAAATAATGGGATGGTTAATTAACAGGGTGAATAATTAACAGGATGGCTAATTAAAGGCGTGGTTAATTAATGGGGTGATTAAATAATGGGGTGATTAAATAATGGAATGGGAAATTAATGGGGTTGTTAATTAACGGGATGATTAATTAATGGGGAGATTAAATAATAGGATGGTTAATTAACGGGGTGGTTAATTAACAGGATGTAAGGAGTAACTGTGTAATGGGGGTAACTATGTAACGGGGTAACAGGGCACTACTGTAAGGTGGTAAACGTGTAACAGTGTAACAGGGCAACGGTGTAACAGGGTAAACGGTTTAAGGTGGTAAACGGGGTAACAGGGTAACGGTGTAACAGGGTAACATGGTAAAGATGTAACAGGGTAACGGTGTAACGGGGTAACATGGTAAAGATGTAACAGGGTAATGGTGTAACGGGGTAACATGGTAAAGATGTAACAGGGTAACGGGGTAACATGGTAAAGATGTAACAGGGTAACGGTGTAACAGGGTAACGGGGTAAACGGTTTAAGGTGGTAGATGGTGTAACGGTGTAACAGGGTAACGGGGTAACAGGGTAACAGGGTAAACGGTTTAAGGTGGTAGATGGGGTAACAGGGTAACGGTGTAACAGGGTAACGGGGTAAACGGTTTAAGGTGGTAGATGGGGTAACAGGGTAACGGTGTAACAGGGTAACGGGGTAAACGGTTTAAGGTGGTAGATGGGGTAACAGGGTAACGGTGTAACAGGGTAACGGGGTAAAGGGTGTGTTTGGTGATATTTTCAGGGATGAGTTTGTGCTGCGGAAGCTGAAGAAGGAGGCGGTGGAGGACGGGGCGTATATCGTACGCTGGAGTGTTCTAGATTATCATCGGATCATCCTCGCCGTCCTGAACCGAGCCCAGGTACTGATTCTACACTTTAATATATTACTGCTCATATATGAAGTACAGCAGATGAAAAAAATATATTAAATAGGGGAAGTTCACCATGATAATTATTAAAAAACTGTTTTTAATGTTTTTTATATTTTTATTTGGTTATTTGAAAAATCTTAGAAACATTTTTCTCTTAAAACTTAAAAATCAGCAGACCTTATACATACAGAAATGATATAGTTTTACATTATTTTTCTGGAATTAATGTTGGATGGATCAAAAGAAATGCTCCAAAATAATATTAAATTAATATATTTATATTGATGTTAATTGAAAAAAGTTGAGAAAGTAAAGATTCTACAAGTATTTTAAGTAAATATATATATTTAAATATATGTTTATATTGTGTGTTTAGGGTTAATGTCCGTATTTCTGCTTCTTCTTCTGCAGAACGGACAGAACCCGACCCATAAGCAGTTCCGGATCCTGCGGGGGGGTTCTGGGTTTATGCTGGAGGGCTGGGAGAGAGAGTTCAGCAGTGTGAAGGATCTGACCGACGCCCTGAAGACCTTCGTCCTGAAATCAGGACAGGACTGTTTCACCATCAAAAAGTGCTGCCTGCCCCGACCTGCAGGTACAGCGCCGCCACTGCCGGTTCTGGATTTATCTGGGTCTATCTTGGTTTATCTGGGTTTATTGTTTTTTGGGGGGTTTATCTGGGGTTTATTGGGGTTTATTGGGTTTTTTCTGGGGTTATCTGGGGTTTATTGGGGTTTATCTTGATTTATCTTGGTTTATCTGGGGTTTATTGTTTTTTCGGTGGTTTATCAGGGTTTATCTGGGGTTTATTGTTTTTTTTTCTGGGTTTATCTGGGGTTTATTGTTTTTTGGGTGGTTTATCAGGGTTTATCTGGGGTTTATTGGGGTTTATCTGGGTTGATCTGGGCTTATTGTTTTTTGGGGGGTTTAACAGGGTTTATTTGGGGTTTATTGGGGTTTATTGGGTTTTTTTGGGGTTTATCTGGGGTTTATTGGGGTTTATCTTGATTTATCTTGGTTTATCTGGGGTTTATTGTTTTTTGGGAGGTTTATCTGGGGTTTATCTGGGGTTTATTGTTTTTTTTCGGGGTTTATCTGGGGTTTATTGGGGTTTATCTTGATTTATCTTGGTTTATCTGGGGTTTATTGTTTTTTGGGAGGTTTATCTGGGGTTTATCTGGGTTTATTGTTTTTTGGGGGGTTTAACAGGGTTTATTTGGGGTTTATTGGGGTTTTTTGGGGTTTATCTGGGGTTTATTGGGGTTTATCTTGATTTATCTTGGTTTATCTGGGGTTTATTGTTTTTTGGGAGGTTTATCTGGGGTTTATCTGGGGTTTATTGTTTTTTTTTTCGGGGTTTATCTGGGGTTTATTGGGGTTTATCTTGGTTTATCTGGGGTTTATCTGGGGTTTATTTATTGGGGGGGTTTATCAGGGTTTATCTGGGGTTTATTGGGGTTTATTTGTTTTTTTGGGGTTTATCTGGCGTTTATTGGGGTTTATCTTGGTTTATCTGGGTTTATAGGGGAGTTGTGTTGGTATATGATGGTGATCAGGGTCCTGCTGATGATAATCCTCCTGTATCTGTATCTGTATATGTGTCTGTGTGTTACAGAGCTGTCTAACCTCCTGGTGGTGAGACAGGGCAGGAACAGCAGCACTAAACCCGTGTCTGAAACCCTCAACCTGTCCCAGCTCAGATTCCACCAGATCAAAGACAAAGAGATAACACAGGTTAGATCATCACTCAGAGCATCACACACCTTCATCACACTCTTACACATCAGTGTATATCAGTGTATGATTTATTTGTGTCGTATGCTTTTGGTTTTAATTTATTTTAATGATTAGAAAAAACACAGCTCTGTAAAAAAATTATAAGAAAACTGAAAAATGATGAGTTTCTTTGATTTTACCAAAATAAAAACATCTAGAATATAATCAAGAGGGAGATGGATGATCACAAGCTGCTTGAGTGGCATAAAGTTATCTAAAAGCAGTGTGTAAGACTGGTGGAGGAGAACATGATGCCAAGATGCAAACCAGGATTATTCCACCTAATATTTCTGAACTCTTAAAGCTTTATGAATATGAACTTGTTTTCTTTGCATTATTTGAGGTCTGAAAGTTCTGCATCTTTTTTATTATTTCAGTCATTTCTCATTTTCTGTAAATAAATGCTCTAAATGAGAATAGTTTTATTTGGAATTTGGGAGAAATGTTGTCTGTAGTTTATAGAATAAAACAACAATGTTCATTTTACTCAAACATAAACCTATAAATAGCAAAATCAGAGAAACTGATTCAGAAACTGAAGTGACCTATAATTTTTTACAGAGCTGTGCATGTTAGCAATCAGCTAATAAGCTAACTTACTGACCTAATAATAAAGTAGGGCTGCAACAACTAATAGATTTAATCAATTATAATCGTAGCTCAGGCTATTGATCATCTATTAAACTTTTGTTTTTCTTTTTTCCTGTTCAGAAGCAGCACTTGGGCCGCGGCACCAGAACCAACATCTACTCAGGATGTTTGATGGTACGCGGTGGAACTGAAGACGAGGACGAATCCAACAATAACCACACAAACGGCAAAGGCATCCGAGTAGTTCTGAAGATTCTGGACCAGAGCCACAAGGACATAGCCCTGGTGAGATCCTGAGAACCGTAATCTGTTGTACCTGTACTGCTCTTTGATTAATCTACAGTTACAGTAGATACAGAATCACCAGCACTGTAATCTGTTGTACCCGTACTGCTCTGTAATTAATCTACAGTTACAGTAGATACAGAATCACCAGCACCGTAATCTGTTGTACCCGTACTGCTCTGTAATTAATCTACAGTTACAGTAGATACAGAATCACCAGCACTGTAATCTGTTGTACCCGTACTGCTCTGTAATTAATCTACAGTTACAGTAGATACAGAATCACCAGCACTGTAATCTGTTGTACCCGTACTGCTCTGTAATTAATCTACAGTTACAGTAGATACAGAATAACCAGCACTGTAATCTGTTGTACCCATACTGCTCTGTAATTAATCTACAGTTACAGTAGATACAGAATCACCAGCATCGTAATCTGTTGTACCCATACTGCTCTGTAATTAATCTACAGTTACAGTAGATACAGAATCACCAGCACTGTAATCTGTTGTACCCATACTGCTCTGTAATTAATCTACAGTTACAGTAGATACAGAATCACCAGCACTCTAATCTGTTGTACCCGTACTGCTCTGTAATTAATCTACTGTTACAGTAGATACAGAATCACCAGCACTGTAATCTGTTGTACCTGTACTGCTCTTTGATTAATCTACAGTTACAGTAGATACAGAATCACCAGCACCGTAATCTGTTGCACCCGTACTGCTCTGTAATTAATCTACAGTTACAGTAGATACAGAATCACCAGCACTGTAATCTGTTGTACCCGAACTGCTCTGTAATTAATCTACAGTTACAGTAGATACAGAATCACCAGCACTGTAATCTGTTGTACCCGTACTGCTCTGTAATTAATCTACAGTTACAGTAGATACAGAATCACCAGCACTGTAATCTGTTGTACCCGTACTGCTCTGTAATTAATCTACAGTTACAGTAGATACAGAATCACCAGCACTGTAATCTATTGTACCCGTACTGCTCTGTAATTAATCTACAGTTACAGTAGATACAGAATCACCATCACCGTAATCTGTTGTACCGGTACTGCTCTGTAATTAATCTACAGTTACAGTAGATACAGAATCACCAGCACTGTAATCTGTTGTACCCGTACTGCTCTGTAATTAATCTACAGTTACAGTAGATATAGAATCACCAGCACTGTAATCTATTGTACCTGTACTGCTCTGTAATTAATCTACAGTTACAGTAGATATAGAATCACCAGCACTGTAATCTATTGTACCCGTACTGCTCTGTAATTAATCTACAGTTACAGTAGATACAGAATCACCAGCACTGTAATCTATTGTACCCGTACTGCTCTGTAATTAATCTACAGTTACAGTAGATACAGAATCACCAGCACTGTAATCTGTTGTACCATACTGCTCTGTAATTAATCTACAGTTACAGTAGATACAGAATCACCAGCACCGTAATCTGTTGTACCCGTACTGCTCTGTAATTAATCTACAGTTACAGTAGATACAGAATCACCAGCACTGTAATCTATTGTACCCGTACTGCTCTGTAATTAATCTACAGTTATAGTAGATACAGAATCACCAGCACTGTAATCTATTGTACCCGTACTGCTCTGTAATTAATCTACAGTTACAGTAGATACAGAATCACCAGCACTGTAATCTGTTGTACCCGTACTGCTCTGTAATTAATCTACAGTTACAGTAGATACAGAATCACCAGCACTGTAATCTGTTGTACCTGTACTGCTCTGTAATTAATCTACAGTTACAGTAGATATAGAATCACCAGCACTGTAATCTATTGTACCCGTACTGCTCTGTAATTAATCTACAGTTACAGTAGATACAGAATCACCAGCACTGTAATCTATTGTACCCGTACTGCTCTGTAATTAATCTACAGTTACAGTAGATACAGAATCACCAGCACTGTAATCTGTTGCACCCGTACTGCTCTGTAATTAATCTACAGTTACAGTAGATACAGAATCACCAGCACTGTAATCTGTTGTACCCGTACTGCTCTGTAATTAATCTACAGTTACAGTAGATACAGAATCACCAGCACTGTAATCTGTTGCACCCGTACTGCTCTGTAATTAATCTACAGTTACAGTAGATACAGAATCACCAGCACTGTAATCTGTTGTACCCGTACTGCTCTGTAATTAATCTACAGTTACAGTAGATACAGAATCACCAGCACTGTAATCTGTTGCACCCGTACTGCTCTGTAATTAATCTACAGTTACAGTAGATACAGAATCACCAGCACTGTAATCTGTTGTACCCGTACTGCTCTGTAATTAATCTACAGTTACAGTAGATACAGAATCACCAGCACCGTAATCTGTTGTATCCGTACTGCTCTGTAATTAATCTACAGTTACAGTAGATACAGAATCACCAGCACTGTAATCTGTTGTACCCGTACTGCTCTGTAATTAATCTACAGTTACAGTAGATACAGAATCACCAGCACCGTAATCTGTTGTACCCGTACTGCTCTGTAATTAATCTACAGTTACAGTAGATACAGAATCACCATCACCGTAATCTGTTGTACCCGTACTGCTCTGTAATTAATCTACAGTTACAGTAGATACAGAATCACCATCACCGTAATCTGTTGTACCCGTACTGCTCTGTAATTAATCTACAGTTACAGTAGATACAGAATCACCAGCACTGTAATCTGTTGTACCCGTACTGCTCTGTAATTAATCTACAGTTACAGTAGATACAGAATCACCAGCACTGTAATCTATTGTACCCGTACTGCTCTGTAATTAATCTACAGTTACAGTAGATACAGAATCACCAGCACCGTAATCTGTTGTACCCGTACTGCTCTGTAATTAATCTACAGTTACAGTAGATACAGAATCACCATCACCGTAATCTGTTGTACCCGTACTGCTCTGTAATTAATCTACAGTTACAGTAGATACAGAATCACCATCACCGTAATCTGTTGTACCCGTACTGCTCTGTAATTAATCTACAGTTACAGTAGATACAGAATCACCAGCACTGTAATCTGTTGTACCCGTACTGCTCTGTAATTAATCTACAGTTACAGTAGATACAGAATCACCAGCACTGTAATCTATTGTACCCGTACTGTTGCGTGACGCTCCTGTACATCACTGTGATTAATATATGATAATGTTATGTGTTATTTCTGCAGGCGTTCTTCGAGACGGCGAGTCTGATGAGTCAGGTGTCTCACAGTCACCTGGTTTTCGTTCACGGAGTTTCAGTTAAAGGATCTGAGAGTGAGTGATCCTCTTTACACACTTCCTCTTTACTTTCCCACCAAAACCCAAAACTCACTGCTTTTATTCCCCTTAATCTCAGTCAAAGTGAAGGTGTGAAGTAATGGAGTACAAATACTTCATTATGTTACTTAAGTATAAATGTATTTTATCTGTACTTTACTGTAGTAATTATTTTACATTTTCACACAGTTATCTGAACTTTCTCCTCCTTACGTTTGAATAAAATCAGTCTCGTTACTCCTGTTTTATTTCAGCTGATTTTTAATTCCGGCTTCTCATCGTTCAATAAAACCCCTATCCAGATAAATCTCTCCATCCAGATAGAGTGAATCTGATTGTGATTGGATGTAGAAAAGTATAAACACCAATAAATACCATTCCCACTCCCTATTGGTTTATACTGTAAATGCAGGTTAATATAAAGTGAGTTAGTAAAGTGTGTGTTGTGTTTACTAGGTTTGTAATAGTACTGTAACTACAGGTTATTATATAGTGAGTTAATGAAGTCTGTGCTGTGTTTAATAAGGTGTGTAATAGTAGTGTAAATACAGGTCATTATAAAGTGAGTTAATGAAGTGTGTGCTGTGCTTATTAAGGTTTATAATAGTACTGTTAATATAGGTTATTATAAAGTGAGTTAATAACGTCTGTGGTGTGTTTATTAATCTTTAGGCTTGAAATGTTAGTAGTACAGTCTGGATATGATTGTTTAATATAAGTTAAGTTATTTAGATTTACTGTTTTAGTTTTTTGATGTTTTTGTTTGACTCGGGGGACAGACACAGTCTGAATACATTGGTATCTAGGTAACGTCTCTTTGCAGCTCGCAGACGGTCGGTTAAGCCTCTCTGTCTGCGGCCTGGTCCCGGCTCTGGATTGTCAGCAGCTTCTAATACTACTCTGCCGACTAGCTAAAAGACTATGAGCTATGCTGCATGAAAGTAAGGCAGCACCCTCCCGCGTGGGGTGGACACCATCCCTACCTAAAAGACCAGGCTTGCCCTCAAAGTGTAGCCAGTTATCTATAAAGCCCACATGATTTTCTGCACACCACTTGGACATCCAGCGGTTCAGCAAAGAAAGCCTGCTGTAAGCTTCATCACCACGCCTCATTGGGATGGGGCCAGAGCAGATTACCTCCTCGGACAGCGTCTGGGCCTGTTTAATCACCTCTTTAATATTAGCCTTAGTTATTTCAGACTGCCGCAGACGAATATCATTGGCCCCTACATGAATTACTACCCTCGAATATCTCCTATTCCCTAACCTGAGGTTGCCACTAATGTCCGGTGCTCTGGCTCCCGGTAAACAAGTAACTGTTGCCGCTGGTGCCCCTAAAGGAGTAGCTAATTTCACGTGTCGGACGATAGAGTCTCCTATCACCAGAGTACCTTTAACAGGCTCCTCAGTTGGCGCTTCACTGAGCGGGGCAAACCTGTTTGACACGTGAACTGGGGGAGCGTGGTGTTCAGGTGGGCTGGCTGTGGCCTTTGCGGTAGCATTAGCCTTAGCCTTTCGACTATGCCGCCGAGACGTTACCCATTCGCCCCGCTGTGAGGGCTCTAAGGCCGGAGTCGAGGGGGTACTAACTCTCCCTGAGACACCCGGGGCTGCTAACAGTGAATCCTGCTGTCTATCCCTTATTAAACCCCGGACGTGCAGCTCTAACTTATTCACCTTATCCACCAAGGTGCTAACTATCTCACACTTAGTACAAATACCACTATTGTTACCAGTATCGGTGGATAAGGGATCTAAGCTATACATGCCACACTCTAAACAGGTGTAAACCTGAGCAGAAGCCATGGAGAAAAAAGCACTCACCTTGTTTCAGTTGAAATTAGAAACTTACACAAACAAACTGCAGCAGCAAACAGCTAATCCAGCAAACCTGAGGAAAAAGTCTATAAAAGTAGACAGAGTGGATTAATAGGTGTGTAGAGCAAAGAGGAAGCAGACTAAAAGTGGATTAGTAAGTGTGAAGAGAGTAAAAGAGAAGAAAACTGAGAAAAGTGTAGAAGCTGAAGATTAAAGCAAGCTTTCAGCAGCAGACCAGCACAGTGTGAGTTAATGAAGTCTGTGGTGTGTTTATTAAGGTGTGTAACTACAGGTTATTATATAGTGCATTAATGAAGTGTGTGCTCTGTTTATAAAGGTTTGTAATAGTAGTGTAATAGTTGTGTAACTACAGGTTATTATATAGTGCATTAATGAAGTGTGTGCTCTGTTTATAAAGGTTTGTAATAGTAGTGTAATAGTTGTGTAACTACAGGTTATTATGTAGTGAGTTAATAAAGTGCGTGTTGTGTTTGTGGTGAATCTCAGATATCATGGTGGAGGAGTTTGTGGAGTTGGGGCCGTTAGACGTGTTTCTGCACAGGGAGAAAGGTCGAGTGACGCCGCAGTGGAAGTTCACGGTGGCGAAGCAGCTGGCCAGCGCTCTGTGTTACCTGGTAAGATCTGCAGTGATGATCAGAGCCGCTGGATCACTCTGGATCAGGCCTGATTCTGTACCATATATTATAAAGCTCGTTTCTGAACTTTTCTCTCCTGTAGGAAATGAAGCGCCTGGTTCATGGGAACGTCTGTGCTAAGAACATCCTGGTGGCGCGGGCCGGTCTGGAGGAGGGCACGTCTCCGTTCGTGAAGCTCAGTGACCCGGGGATATCCCTCACCGCTCTCTCACGAGGAGGTACACGCTCACCATCACTACTCTAGATTTAATAATACAGGATTTCATAGATATCTGGATCTGTATCATTCACCAGAAACGATGCCTGGCCTGGGCTTTCCGGGCTTAAGCCTCGAATGATTATCCAGTAGCCCCGAAACGTTGCACTCAGCTTAGCTCTACTATTAATGAGGAGACAGACCACTGAGCGCTGTGTGAATGGTAAATCTCCTAACGCTAATCACAGTGCTGCACAGTTCAAGGATAAAGTTCCGCCTTTCAGGAGAAACAGCCAATCAGCTTGCTGGTTATGTAGCTATAACGTTATAAACTGAAAAAGTTTTTTAAATCAGATTTTATCAGTGATTTTAAATATTTAAATATGTTTTTGAAATGGTAATCGTACGTTTGTTTCCAGTATTTTGGTCTCTTTCCCATTCAAACAGATGGAAGGTTGTACTTCAGAAAAACCTTTACAGTTATATAATGTTTAATATAATGAAATATAATGTAATGTTTGCGTAATGTTAGGGCTCGTTTTACAGAAGGTAAAAGGCAGTGGAGCACACAGTCATTAAATATGAACGATATGGGGCATTCAGACTAAAAAAAAAAAAAGAAGCTAAAAATGATAAGACAAGACCGATATGCCTTTTTTAATCCCACAGTGGAGAAATTTGCAATGTTACAGCAGTGCAGAGGACAGAACAGAAGTGTCAGAAAATAATATATATATATACACAAAATATACAAAATAACAATATTAAAAAATATAGATTTAAAAAATACTAAGATTAGAGAAAACATGATTCCCCAGTGTGTGGACCTACCAACCAACACCATTCAACACCCTTTAAAGGGGACATATTATGCAAAATTCTCAAGAGTCACAATAAGGAACCATGCATAGAACCACGCTGGCTCCACCCCCACTAGAGCTCCACAAACTAGATTACTTAAAAAATGTTTCCATTTCTTTCTGCTAGTTGAGAATGTCAGACAGTACATAGCTTTAGGATTAGGCAGCAGACTTCTTCTGAGGGAGGGATCTGTACCTACTGTCCGATGCGAGTCAGCAGATGAGGGAGATGTAAGAACTTTCAAATAATGATTATAAGGTTTTGTGCTTCTATCACAGTTTAGCATGAACTAGCTTTTTTGTGTTTTGTGCCATTAAAGTATCAGTCTGTATTATTTAGTTTCTAAACTGAAAGCAGAAGCATTTCTGAGTGGAGAAGTATATGGATAAAATATTGTGTTTAATGGTACCAAGTCAAGTCAAGTCAAGAGGCTTTTATTGTCATTACATCTGAGTACAGGTACACAGTGTGATGAAATTACGTTCCTCCGGAACCATGGTGCAACATAGAACCACAAGCAATAGACAACATAAAGTGCAGGAGTGACGACAGTGCAACATAAAATTATAAAATTATAACACTAAATAACAATAAATACAATAAATACAAAGGACGAGTCAATTTAAAGACAGGACAGTGCAGTACCGATACGGTATAATAAAGTGTATAGTGGGGATAAGGTGCAGAGATGTGTGACATACTGTAACATATAGAACATATATAATCACAGCAGTTACTGAGGTAGAGTTTATAGTTTTTAAGAGTGCAGCAAATAAAGTCATGTCAGCCTCTGTGTGCTGAGTGTGTGTGTGTGGGTGAAGTTCAGTTCTTGTGAGTGTAAAGGGGGGGGGGGTGTACAGTTTAGTTTTGTGTAAAGGGGGGGGGGGTGTACAGTTTAGTTTTGTGTGAGTGTGTTGGGTGAGTGGTGGGTGGGGTGGGGGTTCAGTTCTGTCTCTGTGCGTTGAGAAGTCTGACTGCCTGGTGGATGAAGCTGTTGCAGAGTCTAGTAGTGGAGGCTCGGATGCTCCTGTATCTTCTGCCGGACGGCATCAGAGCGAAGAGTCCGTGTGAGGGATGGGTGGGGTCGTCCACAATGCTGGTGGCTTTGCGGATGCAGCGTGTGGTGTAGATCTCAGTGATGGAGGGAAGAGAGACTCCGATGATTTTCTCAGCTGTCCGCACTATCCGCTGTAGGGTCTTGCGGTCTGAGGTGTTGCAATTCCCAAACCAGACGGTAATGCAGGTGCTCAGGATGCTTTCTACAGTGCCTCTGTAGAACATGGTGAGGATGGGGGGTGGGAGATGTGCTTTCCTCAGTCTCCGCAGGAAGTAGAGGCGCTGCTGGGCTTTCTTGGTTATGGAGCTGGTGTTGAGGGACCAGGTGAGGTTCTCTGCAATGTGAACACCGAGGAACTTGGTGTTATCCACAATTTCCACAGCAGAGCCGTTGATGTTCAGCGGGTGGTGGACACCTGGAGCTCTCCTGAAGTCAACAACCATCTCCTTGGTTTTATCCACGTTAAGAGATAGGTTGTTGGTTCTGCACCAGTCCGTCAGCCACTGCACCTCCTCTCTGTATGCTGACTCGTCGTTCTTGCTGATGAGGCCAACTACAGTTGTGTCATCAGCGAACTTGATGATGTGGTTTGAGCTGTACTTTGCAGTACAGTCATGAGTCAGCAGAGTGAACAGCAGTGGGCTGAGCACTCAGCCCTGGGGGGCGCCAGTGCTCAGTATGGTGGTGCTGGAGGTGTTGTTTCCAATCCTGACTGATTGTGGTCTCTCAGTCAGGAAGTCTAAAACCCAGTTGCAGAGGGAGGAGTTCAGGCCCAGCAAGCTCAGTTTTCCGATCAGATGCTGAGGGATGATGGTGTTGAATGCTGAACTGAAGTCGATGAACAGCATTGTGCTGAACCACCATCCCTGCTAATCCTAATAATATATTCATTCTAAAAACTGGGGTGTCACGCGTCTTTACGTACTTACATCACACGAACAGCCTCTAAAAGATGTTCCGGCTCAGTTTTACTGAATGTGAGCGGCTGGTGGAGCAATGGAGACTTCAGAAGAGGAAACTCAGATATCAGTAGATCATTCACTCATAGTAAAACCAAAGAACCTCTCTCTCTCTCTCTCTCTCTCTCTTTCACTGAACATAACCTGGAATCGGATTCATCCACTCTAAAAGGAGACCGCATCACACCCGCCCAGTTTAAAATGATTCTTCCACATGCTCTGTGCAATTACCCATTCTCACCAGAGAGGCGCTAAATCCCCCAAATCCCAAAACTTACATCAGCTTTAAACACAAGCTAAATGCAACAGCTTATTTGCATAAAAGTGTCAGAGCTCTGAAACGGCTTATTCTGAAAAGGACTAAAAGTGGTGAGAGTAGAGCTGTGAGATCTTTATCTTTATGTGTAAAGAACTTTATTATGTTTTTTATAGAACACAGACCTATTTGAACTGGTGTAAAACAGGTTCAGCGTCACCTACATAAACTGCTCCTCTCTGTAGCTTCTCTAGAGCTGAGTCTGTGTTTACTTCATCAGATTGCTTTTTATTTTTCATAGTCAATGGTGGAACAGGAAGCCAGACTCTAACCACTTCCTGTTGGTGGTGTTGAGTTGTCAGTGAGGTGCTGAGAGAGTGAGAGTGGTGCAGTGTGGGAGAGGACTGGTCTGTTGTGTTAAAGGGTCAAGCGAGTGTTTCTCTCTCTCTCTAACCAGAAAATTAAGTTTTTCTCACAGAAAATTAATGCAGAGACATAGGTTTTGTTATAAACATGTTTATTTATTTAGTTTGTATTGAAACAACACAAAGAAACTGAGGAAAAAAAACTAAAATTAATATTATTTAATCTTTATTTAAAATTAGTTAAGGCTCCCTTAACTTATCGTACAACTTATTACACTACAAGCTGCATTTAAAATCCTTTAATTTTCCCAAAAATAATCAGAGCTGCTTATAATCCGGTGCTTCTTATGTATGAATTCTATCAGTCAGGTATTAAGGAGCAGTAAAGACACTCCACTGAAGTACAGAGTTATACAGGAGATTCAGTTTAGTTCTCCAGCACCCAGACTGGAGCAGTATGAGCATTAGCTGCTAACCACGCTAAGCGCTAGTTCTTTCATCATTCAGAGGAGAGTATATCAGACTGTAGTCTGAGTGTTTACTGTGTTAAAACAAACTATATGAAACCGCTAGCTGATATCACCCTGGGTTACTGGAACACTCAGGGTTCCTCAGTGTAGCACTATCAGGCGGCGTTTACTAGCGCTAAACACTTCTGCTAATCACGGCTAGTGCTGCTGTTAACTGCACTGTTGAAAATACTGAGAATTTAAGCTTACTGTAAATAAACAGAAACGCTTTACAGTTCTCAGCATATAAATCTGTGTAGATTAACATCCAGCACTCATTTTACTTTAAAAGAAAATGTTTTTTTTATTAAAAATTTCAGTTTTGTTTACTTAGCTGTACTTTACTTTACTGAAATTAGAAGAGAAACATGGCGACAACCCTATTCCTTACTGGTGTCGCTTGATATGTGGCTTATCATCTGGTGCACCTTATAGTTTGTAAAATACTTGTACAGTAATATTTGTTTGCAAGCCCTTAGGAAAAATAACTAAACTAAATATCTTCCTATAAACATCAACAAGTTTCTTTTTCAACAATCTTTAAACTGAAATTCTGGAATTCTCTTATATCTGAGGGTTTCTTCTCTTAAAAGCAATTCAATCGGATTTAGATCTGATCTCATTGCTGCCACTTCAGAACTCTCCAAATCGCCAAGATAGCGATGAACGTCTGACTGTTGGCTTCTGTCTAGGTTGTATTCAATCAGTGGAGCTCCTGTGTTTTCTGTTACCAAGATAAACAAGATAAAACTCCAGAAATGTACCTGAACACACCTCATTTCCAGAACACCACGCCCATCAGTGTAGATATATTCAGAAGCTCTGGGGGGTAAGATAGTGATGAATGACGTACCTTAATGTGTGTAATACCTGTCTGTCTGTGCTGTAGAGCGGGTGGAGCGTATCCCGTGGATAGCGCCGGAGTGTGTGCTGGGTGGTGCAGTGATTGGCAGCGCTGCAGATAAGTGGAGTTTTGGAGCCACGCTGCTGGAGATCTGCAACAACGGAGATCTGGCCATGAGCGGCAGCACCTTACCTGAGGTACCAACCAGCCATAACATTAAAACCACACACCTGTACACAACCAGCCATAACATTAAAACCACACACCTGTACACAACCAGCCATAACATTAAAACCACACACCTGTACACAACCAGCCATAGCATTAAAACCACACACCTGTACACAACCAGCCATAACATTAAACCAACACACCTGTACACAACCAGCCATAACATTAAAACCACCCACCTGTACCCACCCAGCCATAAAATTAAAACCACCCACCTGTACCCACCCAGCCATAGCATTAAAAAGACACACCTGTACACAACCAGCCATAACATTAAAACCACACACCTGTACACAACCAGCCATAACATTAAAACCACACACCTGTACACAACCAGCCATAACATTAAAACCACACACCTGTACACAACCAGCCATAACATTAAAACCACACACCTGTACACAACCAGCTATAACATTAAAACCACACACCTGTACACAACCAGCCATAACATTAAAACCACACACCTGTACACAACCAGCCATAACATTAAAACCACACACCTGTACACAACCAGCCATAACATTAAAACCACACACCTGTACACAACCAGCCATAGCATTAAAACCACCCACCTGTACCCACCCAGCCATAACATTAAAACCACACACAGGTGAAGTGAATAACACTAATCTGGTTCCAGTGGCTCCTGTAACATGGTATATATGGTATACATGTGCATTTTAAAAACTTTATTTTATTTACTTTATTTCAGTAATATTAAACACAGAGTGATCTATTTTAAGCGTTAATTTATTTTGTTGTTGATTATTGATTATGACTTACAGCCAATCATAACTCAAAACTCAGTGTGTCAGAAAATTATAATATTATATAATAAGACCAATTGGTACTTTTGTAGCAGTGTGGGCAGTGTGCCAAGTCCTGCTGGAAAATGAAATCCTCATCTCCATAAAAGTTGTTTTCAGCAGAGGGAAGCTGTAAGATATGAAGTGCTGTAAGATTTTGTGGGAAAACAAAACTGCACTGACTTTAGACTTGATAATAAAACACAGTGGATCAACACCAGCAGATCACATGACTCTCTAAACCGTCACTGATTGGTGGAAACTTCACACTAGACCTCGAGCAGTTTGGACTGTGTCTCTCCACTCTTCCTCCAGACTCTGATCCCTTGATTTACTTTAAATGAAATTTAAAATTTACTGATGATCAGTGATGGTTTGGAGAGACATGTCTGTCATCTGCTGGTGTTGATCCACTGTGTTTTATTATCAAGTCTAAAGCATACCTGTCAAGTTTTAGATTTAAAAATAAGGGATATTTTCCTCTGTCCGCTTAAATCCGTCCCACCAGCCCAACGAAGGTTCAGTATCTCTTACATTTTAAGACAAGTTTACAAAAAATCTAAAATAACCACATGTGAACCACTTACACACTACAATTAGATTACCAGAATCTGAACATGTTGTGGACATTCCTACATATGTCATTCTTTTAATACAGCCAAATTAAAAATCCTTTTCTAGATATTAAAAAAAGTTAAGATTTCATGTCTTTTTTGCCATAAATGCACTCTTTTATATGATATATTTTTTATTTATATAATAGATTTAAAATTGAACAAAGGGTGCACAAATTCTGCAAAATGACTGTTGGTGACCTAAAAATAGTATCATGAGCTTTTACTAAAAGGACAAGGACCAGATATATTCCATCAGTAAAAATTAGTCCTAAGGGACCTACACAATAATTTTTAATTAATACTTCTTTCTTTTGATCACTCCACCCCTGATCAGTTCAGTTAATGTCGGTCCTCTCCACATTTCTAGTTAAACTGAGTCACAAGCTGTAATTTTTTTTTTTTAAAGGTTTAATCTGTGTGTTTTATTTCGGAGTATTTTTAAGCAGCTATCAGAAAAATCTCATCACAGTTTCCATGATTAGCCTACCGTTACCTTTCTTTTAGAAAAATCGCTGAATATCCAGATCTGTTTTAACATCAGCTGCTCCGACTAGCTGCCTGAACTCACAGCGAGGAGGGCGGGGCTTCCCCACACTGACCCTCCTTTGCAAGCTGATTGGCTGTTTCTCCTGAAAGGCGGGACTTTCTCCTTGAACCGGCTCCACGATTGGTTAAGAGACACAGCGCGGTCAGTGCCCTGTCTCCTCAATAATATATATTTTTTAATCTTAATATAATACAGGAAATTTACGGGAAAATACTAATACGGGAGGACGGCGGGAAAGAGGAGTAAAATACGGTAGTTTCCCGGCCAAAACGGGAGACTTGACAGGTATGGTCTAAAGTCAGTGCAGTTTTGTTTTCCCTCAAAATCTTACAGCACTTCATATCTTACAGCTTCCCTCTGCTACTGACAACTTTTATAGAGATGCGGATTTCATTTTCCAGCAGGACTTGGCACACTGCCCACACTGCCAAAAGTAACTGGTAATTGGTCTTATATAACATAAAGATTGATTGGCTGTAGCTGATCTGTTTCTACCTGGTGTTTATTACAGAAGGAGCGTTTCTTTGATATATAATATATGATATAATATAAAGTCTGATCTGGGATCTGTGGTGTTTATTACAGAAAGAGCGTTTCTATGAGACTCAGAGTCGGCTGGCGGTTCCCTCCTCTCAGGATTTGGGCAGTTTTATCAGCATGTGTTTAACCTACGACCCGGCGGCTCGCCCGTCCTTCAGAACCATCCTCAGAGAACTGACCGAGATCCAGATCAAGAGTGAGTCTCCCTCAGCCAATCACCTTCACCCTCATTATAATACTCTATACACTATATAACCTGAGGATTGTGGACACCCGGACTAAGGGTGTATGTTGTAATTATGTTGTAATTATATTGTAATTATGTTGTAATTATGTTGTAATTATTTTGTAATTATGTTGTAATTATATTGTAATTATATTGTAATTATATTTTTGCTTCCAACAACAGATCCGGATATTTCTTCAGACTGTGAGGCTCTTCCAGATCGAGATCCCAGTATTTTCCTTAAACGCCACCTGAAGAAAATCCGAGACCTGGGGGAGGTGAGCTACTGCTGAGAGATGGGGCTGTTTTTTGGTGTTTATTGTATATGGTGTTAACTCTGTGTGTGCTGGTGTTGGATGGTGTTTGATGGTGTTGGATGGTGTTGTGTTTGGGTGTATATAGTGTTAACTCTGTGTGTGCTGGTGTTGGATGGTGTTGTTTTTGGGTGTATATAGTGTTAACTCTGTGTGTGTTGGTGTTGGATGGTGTTTTTTTTTATGGTGTATATAGTGTTAACTCTGTGTGTGCTGGTGTTGGATGGTGTTGGACGGTGTTGTTTTGTGGTGTATATAGTGTTAACTCTGTGTGTGCTGGTGTTGGATGGTGTTGTTTTTGGGTGTATATAGTGTTAACTCTGTGTGTGTTGGTGTTGGATGGTGTTTTTTTTTATGGTGTATATAGTGTTAACTCTGTGTGTGCTGGTGTTGGATGGTGTTGGACGGTGTTGTTTTGTGGTGTATATAGTGTTAACTCTGTGTGTGCTGGTGTTGGATGGTGTTGTTTTTGGGTGTATATGGTGTTAACTCTGCGTGTGCTGGTGTTGGATGGTGTTTGATGGTGTTGTTTTGTGGTGTATATGGTGTTAACTCTGTGTGTGCTGGTGTTGGATGGTGTTGTTTTGTGGTGTATATGGTGTTTACTCTGTGTGTGCTAGTGTTGGATGGTGTTGTTTTGTGGTGTATATGGTGTTAACTCTGCGTGTGCTGGTGTTGGATGGTGTTGGACGGTGTTGTTTTGTGGTGTATATGGTGTTAACTCTGTGTGTGCTGGTGTTGGATGGTGTTGGATGGTGTTGTTTTGTGGTGTATATGGTGTTTACTCTGTGTGTGCTAGTGTTGGATGGTGTTGTTTTGTGGTGTATATGGTGTTTACTCTGTGTGTGCTGGTGTTGGATGGTGTTGTTTTGTGGTGTATATGGTGTTAACTCTGTGTGTGCTGGTGTTGGATGGTGTTTGATGGTGTTGGATGGTGTTGTGTTTGGGTGTATATGGTGTTAACTCTGTGTGTGCTGGTGTTGGATGGTGTTTGATGGTGTTGGATGGTGTTGTGTTTGGGTGTATATGGTGTTAACTCTGTGTGTGCTGGTGTTGGATGGTGTTGGATGGTGTTTGATGGTGTTGGATGGTGTTGTGTTTGGGTGTATATGGTGTTAACTCTGTGTGTGTGCTGGTGTTGGATGGTGTTGTGTTTGGGTGTTTATGGTGTTAACTCTGTGTGTGTGCTGGTGTTGGATGGTGTTTGATGGTGTTGGACGGTGTTGTGTTTGGGTGTTTATGGTGTTAACTCTGTGTGTGCTGGTGTTTGATGGTGTTGTTTTGTGGTGTTTATAGTGTTAACTCTGTGTGTGCTGGTGTTGGATGGTGTTTGATGGTGTTGGATGGTGTTGGATGGTGTTGGATGGTGGTGTTTATGGTGTTAACTCTGTGTGTGTGCTGGTGTTGGATGGTGTTTGATGGTGTTGGACGGTGTTGTGTTTGGGTGTTTATGGTGTTAACTCTGTGTGTGCTGGTGTTTGATGGTGTTGTTTTGTGGTGTTTATAGTGTTAACTCTGTGTGTGCTGGTGTTGGATGGTGTTTGATGGTGTTTGATGGTGTTGGATGGTGTTGGATGGTGTTGGATGGTGGTGTTTATGGTGTTAACTCTGTGTGTGTGCTGGTGTTGGATGGTGTTTGATGGTGTTGGACGGTGTTGTGTTTGGGTGTTTATGGTGTTAACTCTGTGTGTGCTGGTGTTTGATGGTGTTGTTTTGTGGTGTTTATAGAATTAACTCTGTGTGTGCTGGTGTGGATGGTGTTTGATGGTGTTGGATGGTGTTTGATGGTGTTGGGGGCGGTGGTGTTTATGGTGTTAACTCTGTGTTGTGCCGGTGTTCAGGGGCACTTTGGGAAGGTGATGCTGTACGTGTATGACCCGGCGAATGACGGGACGGGGGAGTGCGTGGCGGTGAAGACGCTGAAGCAGGAGGGAGGGAATCACCTGCACGACTCCTGGATGAAGGAGATCGAGATCCTGAAATCACTTTACCACATTAACATCGTCAAATACAAGGGCTGCTGCACTGAACTGGGTGAGTGAGGAGGAGGAGGAGCTCCACTGATTCTTCATCACCTTCATCTTATACCATCAGATACACTTTACCAGACCAATCAAACATCAATCAAAAGTGTAGACACACCTTGTTAATCAGTTTTGTTATAAAAACTCCACCAGTTCAAATTGTTCCATTACTGCTCTGTTTGTAGCTGCGCTGTTTGGTTTGTAAGCGCTGCATCGTTGCTAGGTTACCTGTATTTGTGTGGAGTAATACATGGAGAGCTTCGATTACAGTGCATTACCAGCTGATAACGGCACTCATAGAACACCTCTCAGCCAATCACATTGCAGGGTCGGAACCAACTGTGGTATAATCTGGATTCGAACATTACTCAAATCTTCACTATTCACTGTATACCTGTAACTCTACCTCTTCACTACTTTACTTTAACTGATGCTCTCAAACACTTTATTAAGAGACAAGAAATTCAAGTAATTAACTCTTGATGAGTTCAGCACAGCTGTTAACTGAAAGCCTGAATTCCAGGAGACTCTACCTCATAAAACTGACTGAGAAAATCCAGCAGAGATGTTCAAAACTCATCATCTAAACAAGAATTTACGGAATCTTAAATATTAAACATTTTTGTTTGTTTTTCTTCATAGTTTGGGTGAGTTTAGTATTAATCTGCAATGCAGAACTTTTTAAAATAAAGAAAAAAGACCCACTGAAAATACCAAAATGTCCAAAATTTGACTGGTACTGTGTATTGTGTGTTTAATATTTTTGTTAATAAAGCATGTATAAGATTTAAAGAGTTTATTGTCATGTGCACAGTAAGAAACAAGTTTCCTCGTACAATGAAATTCTTTCTTTGCTCCTCGCCGAGTATAGCGCATAATGATATATACAATAAAAATATATATACGATAAAGAAAGAAATAAACTAACTAAATATAAATATTAAATTTACATCCAGGATGGAAATATATACATGAAAACAGTAGTGTGTTATGGATATTATTTACAAGTAAGTACATGTTATCTAGCAGTGGAATATGAAAAAGTGCAAAAAGTTCAGTATTGCAATGATAAAATTGCAGTAAAGTGAGCATGTGCCTCTGTAAAATGTCCTTAACATGTAAACACGTAGAGAGTAAGGTGCAGGTTATTTCTGAGGTAGGTTCAAGAGTCTGGTAGCAGTGGGGAAGAACCTGTTCTTTAACCTGGTGGTTTTGCAGATTTGTTTAATCCTCGCTGTTAATGTTATGATAAAAGATTGTGGTGTGTGTTTATGTGGTGTGTGTTTATGTGGTGTGTGTTTATGTGGTATGTGTTTATGTGGTATCGCAGGTGGTCAGGTGGTTCAGCTGATCATGGAGTATCTTCCTCTGGGGAGTCTCAGAGAATATCTCCCTAAACACCGACTGGGAATCGCCCAGAACCTGCTCTTCGCCCAGCAGATCTGCCAGGTCATTATTATTCATCTCCAAACATAAAATAACATCAGTTTATAATACACACAGGAGCATGCAAACATCTGGATCAAACGTCTCTTAAAGTTTCTTAAATAACAATAAAACAATAACTAATAACTATTAAAGTTAAACAACACTTTTTCCACAAACTGAACCAACAAAAATTTGTTTAGACATTAAAAATGTTAGATCTACTGAGTTTTTAGCATTCCAGTTGAGTATACAGCTCTGTAAAAATGAAGAGAGAACTTCAGTTTCTGAATCAGTTTCTCTGATTTTACTATTTATAGGTTTATGTTTGAGTAAAATGAACATTGTTGTTTTATTCTATAAACTACAGACAACATTTCTCCCAAATTACAAATAAAAATATTCTCATTTAGAGCATTTATTTACAGAAAATGAGAAATGACTGAAATAACAAAAAAGATGCAGAGCTTTCAGACCTCAAATAATACAAAGAAAACAAGTTCATATTCATAAAGTTTTAAGAGTTCAGAAATAATCAATATTTGGTGGAATAAACCTGGTTGTTTTTTTAATCACAGTTTTTTTTCATGCATCTTGGCATCATGTTCTCCTCCACCAGTCTTACACACTGCTTTTGGATAACTTTATGCTGCTTTACTCCTGGTGTAAAAATTCAAGCAGTTCAGTTTGGTGGTTTGATGGTTTGTGATCATCCATCTTCCTCTTGATTATATTCCAGAGGTTTTTAATTTGGTAAAATCAAAGAAACGCATCATTTTTAAATGGGATCTTATTTTTTGTACAGAGCTGTATGTATATATGTTAGGCTTTAAGAGTGTATTATGACTGTAATGAAAGTGTACTGGGCTGTGTTTCCTCCTGTAGGGGATGGATTACCTGCACTCTAAGCGGTATATTCACCGGGACCTGGCGGCGAGGAACGTTCTGGTGGAGAATGAGGGCGTGGTGAAGATCGGCGACTTCGGACTGACCAAGTACATTCCTGAGGGGGAGATCTACTACCGGGTCCGGGAGGATGGAGACAGCCCCGTGTTCTGGTTAGTTCTGGATATATCATTGAGTTAACTAAAACACCTAGGGCCCTATTTTATTGATTTTAAAAGCTAGCTTGATTTAGGGTTTGTCAGTGTGTCTTTGCTATCGTAACGATGGGGAAAGTACACTGTGTGCAGCTCGACATGCAAAAGGCCTGTACTAATTCTCTTAATTAATGATGGGTGTGGTTAATTTTGGGCGTAACGTGAAATAAACCAATCAGAGCGTCTCTTTTAGAGCTCATCATTCTCTTTAAGAGTAGATCAGGTGAGCTCTGTCTTTGGTGGATTGCTATTGTAACGGTGCAGCTACCTGGACGTGTTCAACAAACTCTTCTCAGCAGAGGAAACTGAGCTGCTGGTTGACGCTGTGAAGGAGCTCCAGCAGCTCATTTACGGGAACAGCAATGTTATTTTATTTACTATTCTGTTTATTGTTGATGTAAAAGTTGAGTTCATGTGTGAAAATATAATGTTAATGGGGTGTAAGGTAGCAATAAGTAAAGTATCGTGGCGTATCTTGCTTGTTTTTCCCCTTAATATTGCTCTTAGCAATCTCTAATTGATCGGTGTGTTGCCAGGTCTGTCACAATAATTGCAATAGTGATTTATCCTACAATAAATGAACATGACCTCAATAATTTTTGATAATCGTGATATTTTTTGTCTATTGTTTTAACAGTGAACAGTATTTTAGCCAGTCATGCTTCAATAACTGTGACTCCATAACACACACACACACAGTGTGGACTAAAGTAGGTGAAGAAATAAGTATATAATTCACAAACTAATTATAATAAATGATTATTTAAATTTTTGCTGTCTTTAAAAAAGTGTATAATTACTTTTTTATGCTATTCTGTTATAATTATGTCAGTGGCGTTTAATAGTCTTAAAATGACAAAAATATCGTGTATCGCCCACAAAATATTCTTATCGTGACAGACCTATGTGTTCCAAACAAATGAGATTTTGAAAGGGGAATCATCATAATACCTTAAATCAGGGTGTCCACAGATCCTAACATTTATTTATCGAAAAATAAAGCTTTAATTTGTGTTAAAAAGTCTTAAATTTATCTCTCAAAATTCTTAAAAATTCACACAGGCACTAAATTGAATGTAGTTATTTTTTTGTTTGCTGTGTTAGAGATATAAATGTTGTAATTATTTAATATTAATAATATTATTGTTATTTTGTGTGCTGGTGTTTAGGTATGCTATAGAGTGTCTGAAGGAAAGTAAGTTCTCCTTCTCCTCGGACGTTTGGTCGTTCGGTGTGACGCTGTACGAGATTCTGACTCGCTGTGATCATCGCCAGAGTCCGCCTACGGTGAGCTCCGCCCAGGCTCCGCCCCTTTACTCTACTGAGCACTGTGATATTTATTATTTATTACTTTATTTATTCACTTATTTAAAGAATTATAAATAAAGCTGAGCCCTGACTCTTCTCTGTTATCATGTTAAATATAGGTGGATTATAATAATAATGAGAAACATAAACAACAAATCACAATAACACTGTTAATTCTGTTTAAATGTGTTTAATGTTTTGGCTGAACCATTTATAAAGAAAACAAGTGCACTGAGTAGATTAGTGAAGATGATGGTGATGATGGTGATTGTGATGATGATAGTGATGATGGTGATGATGGTGATGGTGATTGTGATGATGATAGTGATAGTGATGATGGTGATGATGGTGATGGTGATTGTGATGATGATAGTGATGGTGATGAGGGTGATTGTGATGATGATAGTGATAGTGATGATGGTGATGATGGTGATGGTGATTGTTATGGTGATTGTGATGATGATAGTGATGATTGTGATGATGATAGTGATAGTGATGATGGTGATTGTGATAATGATGGTGATAGTGATGATGGTGATTGTGATAATGATAATTGTGATGATGATGGTGACTGTGATAAGGGTGAGGGTAATAATAATGGTATTTTGATAATGGTGAGGATAATGATGATTGTGATGATAATTGTGATGATGGTGATTGTGATAATGGTAAGGGGAATTATAATGGTGATTTTCATAATGGTGAGGCTGATGGTAAGGATTATGATGGTGATTGTGATGATAATAATGGCGGTGGTGATTGTGTGGTGATGATGGGGATTGTGATGGTGATTATGATGTATGATGATGGTGGTGATGGTGATTGTGACGGTGATTTTGACAAGGATAATTGTGATGATGGGGATTGTGTTGATAATGATTAGAATGATGATGCTGATTGTGATGGTGATGACGGTGAATTTGATAGTGATAGTGATGTGATGATGATGGTAATGATGATGGTGATTGTGACTATGGTGTTGATGATGGTGATGATGATGGTAATGATGATGGGAATGATGATGATGATGATGGTGATGGTGTTGATGATGATGATGATGATGGTAATGATGATGGTGATGACGGTGAATTTGATAGTGATAGTGATGGTAATGATGATGACTATGGTGTTGATTGTGGTGATGATGATGATGATGATGATGATGATGATGGTAATGATGATGGTGATGGTGATGGTAATGATGATGATGATGATGATTACGATGATGGTGATGATGATGGTGATGGTGTTGATGATGGTGATGATGATGATGATGATGGTAATGATGATGATGATGATGATGATGATGATGATGGTAATGATGATGGTGATGATGATGGTGATGATGATGGTAATGATAGTGATGATGGTGATGATGGTGGTGATGATGGTGATGGTGTTGATGATGGTGGTGATGATGATGATGATGATGGTGATGATGATAGTGATGGTGATGATGATGATGATTATGGTAATGATGATAGTGATGGTGATGGTGATGATGATGATGATTATGGTAATGATGATGGTGATGGTGATGATGATGATGATTATGGTAATGATGATGGTGATGGTGATGAATGTGTATGTCTGTCTGTGTTGTGCAGAAATATGTGGAGATGATGGGCGTGGTTCAGGGTCAGATGACTGTGATGAAGCTCATTAACCTCCTGGAGAAACACAGGAGGCTGCCGTGCCCACGGGACTGCCCACACGAGGTACTGTAAACCCTTATTAACCACCGAGAACACCCTCAGTACCACCTTCACCTCTTCCCCCACCCCTCACTCTGTTTGTTTACACTCTAATTACAATTATGACAGTAGTGCTGCTGAGGTAGATTCATCATTAGAACAGCACTGCTGAGGTAAATGTATGATTAGAATAGCACTGCTGAGGTAAATGTGTGATTAGAACAGCACTGCTGAGGTAAATGTGTGATTAGAATAGCACTGCTGAGGTAAATGTATGATTAGAACAGCACAGCTGAGGTAAATGTGTGATTAGAACAGCACTGCTGAGGTAAATGTGTGATTAGAATAGCACTGCTGAGGTAAATGTGTGATTAGAACAGCACTGCTGAGGTAAATGTATGATTAGAACAGTGCTGCTGAGGTAAATGTGTGATAAGAACAGCACTGCTGAGGTAAATGTGTGATTAGAACAGCACTGCTGAGGTAAATGTGTGATTATAACAGTGCTGCTGAGGTAAATGTGTGATAAGAACAGCACTGCTGAGGCAAATGTGTGATTAGAACAGAACTGCTGAGGTAAATGTGTGATTAGAATAGCACTGCTGAGGTAAATGTATGATTAGAACAGCACCTCTGAGGTAAATGTGTGATTATAACAGTGCTGCTGAGGTAAATGTGTGATAAGAACAGCACTGCTGAGGTAAATGTATGATTAGAACAGCACCTCTGAGGTAAATGTGTGATAAGAACAGCATTGCTGAGGTAAATATGTGATTATAACAGCGCTGCTGAGGTAAATGTTTGATTAGAATAGCACTGCTGAGGTAAATGTGTGATTAGAACAGCACTGCTGAGGTAAATGTGTGATTAGAATAGCACTGCTGAGGTAAATGTGTGATTAGAACAGCGCTGCTGAGGTAAATGTGTGATTAGAATAGCACTGCTGAGGTAAATGTGTGATTAAACTGTGTGATTACAGGTGTATATGTTGATGGAGCAGTGCTGGGATTTCTCTCCGGCGCAGCGGCCGGAGTTCCGCGGTCTCGCCGAGTCTCTGGAGGAAATCCGGCGGTCGTACGAACAGCAGCCGACCGTCCGGCTCGCCCAGATCAACCATCGCTAATAAATTTATTACCTACCGAACAGAGGACACTTCACAGGTTATGCAACTAAAGTGCTTTTAAAGGAGAAGTTCACCATAATTCACACTTAATCACTTTTAAATCGGCTTTTATATCCAGAATTTTATTTACTAAAGTAAAAACTGAAGTAGCTTTTTCATCCGGGCCAGAACTATACAGCTGTGTAAAAAAATAAGATTCCACTTAAAGTGATGAGTTTCTTTGATTTTATCAAATTAAAATCCTCTGGAATATAATCAAGAGGAAGATAGATGATCACAAACCATCAAACCACCAAACTGAACTGCTTGAATTTTTGCACCAGGAGTAAAGCAGCATAAAGTTATCCAAAAGCAGTGTGTAAGACTGGTGGAGGAGAACATGATGCCAAGATGCATGAAAACAAAAAACTGTGATTAAAACCAACCAGGGTTATTCCACCAATTTTTTTGATTTCTTACCTTTTTTAAAACTTTATGAATATGAACTTTGTTTGTTTGTTTGTTTGTTTATGTGTTTGTCACTGTGAGTAAACATGCTGTAAATAGAGTTTGTGTTTTATGTTAATAAGCGTAATCCTTTATTCTCTGGATTTGCCTTAAAACTCACACTGAATTAGTTTTCTTTCTTTTCTTTATTTTATGTTTTTCTATGTTTTCTGTTGTTTATTGTGTTATTAGCACTTATTATCAGATCTGATTATTGATGATAATGAAAGATTATTAAATGATAAACAGTATCAGAGGCTTTTTTCTGAATGGTAATAATAGTTGGGACTGTTTGGTCTGGCTGTGCCTTATGTGTTTTAAATCTGTATTTATTTTCTTTTTTTCTCTCTTTTGTACAAAACATAGATATATATATATATATAATCTGTTCTAAAATTCTTACGAATTAACCCGTATTTAGCTGCGGTGGCGTATCCACAGAATCAGCTCAGACATGTGATTTGTTAAGGGTGTATTTAGTTATTTTGCAGGAATAGATTAAAATACATTAAATTCAACAGTCAAAATGTTGAATGCTGAAATTCATATTAAAGCGACAGTCTGTGAGGTTTGGTGATTTGGGGATTTGGAGACCTCTCTGGTGAGGGTGGGTAACTGCACCTCACCTATTGCTATTGTGATATCTCCATGTTTGCAGTACCTTCTGACTCAGGTAACCAGTGAAATCTGTTGGATTGACGCATGATGTAGCCAGAAAAACTCTCGATAAAACCTACCAGACCACTCTGTGTTCAGTATGAAATAGAAACCTTTAAGCCATGACCGGGGAATGATGAAAGAGGAACATTGATATAATTAATATGAATATTTTGTCCCCTCCCCGCTCAGGAAAACCACTCTTTACAATATAAAAGAAAAAAATCTTAAGGACTGCTGCTTTAAATGACACAATTAATCCCTATTAGTTTGTTTTATATGTACGATATGTTTGTATCGATAGTGAAAGAGTGGTAAATGTTGTATATGAGCTCTGTGAATCCTGTAATCACACCCTTACTCTCTCTACTCATGTCTGGGATGATTGAGCATGCTCTTACTGTACTGGCATTGCCTACTATTGCCTTTATATCCTGTTGTGAGTTTACTGAAATACTCTGTATCCAAAGCTCAGTATACGAATATGCCTTAAATAAACGTACATGTTCAATCAGTAATTGCTGTATTAATTTATTATTTTATGTGGGAAAAGTGTGTGAAGTAAAAGTATGGCCTTATATAGAGCTTTCTAATAGTTTATATATACTGTTTTTAAATAATAATTTCATTTATTAAGACAAAAAATAATATATCAAAACTAATCTAGCCCTGTGTGAAAAAGTATTTACCCCCTAATTCTAATAACTTGGTTGTTCCACTCTGTAATCAATCTTTACTGATAACTGATAACTGGGTCTTTCTCATCTCTGTTCTCATTTAGTTCCTAATTCTTCTTTACAGAATTACAGTTTTAATTCAGACACACTGGAGGATTTTCCAGCATAAACGTCTAAAACTGTTTAAGATCATCCACAGCATCTCAATCAGTCTTTAACTAGACCCTAAAAAACCTTACTTTAGTTTTAGTTTATTAATCCATTCAGATACAGTGAACTTGTTGTTTTGGGTCATTGTCCTGCTGCAGAACCCAAGTAAAGTACACCTGAGCTTGAGGATCACTAGGGAACAGATGGATGGATTCTGATTCTCCTTCAGGATTTTCTGATAAAAACAGCAGAATTCCTGCTTCCATCTGTTACAGCAGGTTATCCAGCAGCTCCAGACCAACACACACACACTACCACCACCATGTTTTACTACGTTCAGAAAGCTGTAAACGCACCACTTTTGTCTCGTCAGTCCTGTAAAGCATATTTACCAAAGTTCTGGAGATCATCGAGATGTTAGTTATATATATATATCAGTGAATCAATCAACCTTTATTTCCACTCGGTAAAACATTGAGGGTAACCCTCATTTTCAATGCAACCGAGGTCTTTAAAATTAAGTTTAAATTATAAAAACAAGCAAACAATATCATATTTAATTAAGAAGAAATTAAATAATTGAGAATAAAAGGATATACAGACAAGCTGTAAAAGGATAAATTATAAGAATAATAAAATATATTCTAAAATATCTAAAAATATCACCACAATTATAAAAAAGTGAGACTAAAATGGAACTAAAATATATAATAATAATAATAATAATAATAATAATAATAATAATAATAATAATAATTTAAAAAGTAAAAAAAAAATAAAAGGACGAAATAAATGAAATAGAAAGGTAAAAGGCCTAAATTATAACAAGTAATAAAATAAATAAAATGAAAGGGCTTAAAGCTAAAACATAAAATTAGATAAATAAAAACAAAATAAATAAAAAGGTAAATTAATTATATTTAATTATATTTAATTCTTCAAAATAAACGTACATTTATATTTTATTTTTATATCTTTTTCTAATTATTTATTTAGATATATATACATTTTTTTATGTTTATTTTGTATTTTGAACGTTTCCTTATCCATGCGTTTTCTCGCTGACTCCGCCCCTTTTCTCGCTTGTTAGCGATTTAAACCGACCACGTGACACGCTGGCCCCGCCCCCTAACGCTTTTCGTATCTGCGCATTCTGCTCTCAGCCAATCAGAGGGCGAGTTGGGGCCGCGTGTGTATTGTTTAAACTGCCCAAAGCTGCCGAACCAACTCCGCCAGCAGACTTCCATACAGAGAGCCATGGCGGCCGCCGTGTCCGTTAGCAGAGCAGCCCGAGACCCCGAGCCCTTTCCCGGGGCCGCCTTCACCAGCCGCCCGCTGCCCCAGCAGCCCGACCCGGCGGAGGAGGCGGGCAGGGAGGCCGGGGCGGAGGACTCCCCCGCCGCCAGCAGCGACGAGCTGGCCCCGCTGAGCCCGGAGGAGATCCATAATCGATTGGAAAGAACTCGCAGAGAGTTTTATAATCGGCGGAAGATCATTATTAAGAGTTTACCGGCTGATGTGACAAATCAGGTGAGATTTTAAATGTTTTTTATTTTTAAAATGTTTGTTTTATAGTTAAAAACCACTGGGAATGTAAAAAATCCACCCCGGGATTTTGTTCCAACCGCCTGGGCAGCGCCGCCACAGCTGCGGCGTCGCTGCCCAGGCGGTTGGAACAAAATCCCGGGGTGGATTTTTACATTCCGGTGGTTTGTAGCAGATCCTTCCACAATAGAACAAGCAGATGAATGAATGAATGGAGGGATGCATGGATGGATAGATAGAGGGATGGATGGATGGATGGATGGATGGATGGGGGGGGGGGGGGGGGGTAAAGTTGCTGGGGTAAGCCATTTCAACCTGCAGCTCGCTAAAACTCGAATAATCCAGCCCCTTTCACAGCAGAGTTTACAGTTTTAACTCTAAAAGAAATTCTAGATAATTTTAACTCTCAATACAACCAGTGAAAAACACACATTAACTAGATAAACACTGGCCAATTTATTAGAAACACCCTAATTTGTTAATAAACCAGTTAAAACAACTTGCCTTGTGCTTCCTCCACTCACTGGCCTCTTTTATAGATTTGGTATTTTTAATTTTCTAAAATAAAAATCTAGTTATATTTTTAATCCACCAATTGGCCACTTTATTGGAAACACACACATATGTGGTTATATTCCACATTATCAGGAAAAGATGCATTGTTATTGGCCACTTTATTGGAAACACCATACCTCATGCTTTTTTTTAGTAGCAACTCATTGGCCACTTTATTGGAAACACCATACCTTGTTTTTCCACTATATTATCAATTGTTTTATATTATTCATATGAGTTTTTCTGTGACCGCTAACTAGTCTTTCTAAACAGTCACTGGCCACTTTATTGGAAACGCACACTTTGTGGTTATATTCCACATTATAAGCAAAAAATACATTGTGCTTCTCATTGGTCAGTTCATTGAAAACAGTGTACCTTGTGTTTCCACTAAGTGACCACTTTATTGGAAACACCCTACCTTGTTTTTCCATTCAATTTAAATTTGTGCTTACTCATGAACCTTTTATATTATCTAGGAATGTTTTTCTAAAACTACGAACTAGATTTCTAATACAGGCATTGGCCACTTTATTGGAAACCCGCACACATTGTGATTGTATTCCACATTATTAGGGAAAGATACATTGATCTAATTGGTCATTTTATTGGAAACACCATATCTTGTGCTTCCGCTAAGTGGCCACTTTTTTTTAGTAGCAACTTATTAACCACTTATTGGCCAATTTATTGGAAGCACCATACTTTGTTTTTCCATTTTACTTGTATTTGTGTTGGCAACGTCCATATTTGTGCTTACTTATCAATCGTTTTTATTTTTTTTTTTAAAACAAATAACTAGTGTTTAAGAGTCATTGGCCACTTTATTGGAAACACGCACACAGTGTGGTTCTATTCCACATTATAAGCAAAAGATACATAGTGTTTATTGGCCAATTTATTGAAAACACCATACTTTGTGGCCACTTTGTTTAAGGAGCAACTTATTAACTACTCATTGGCCACTTTATTGGAAACGTCCAGCCTTATTTTTTCCATTTACTTAAGAGATTTTTGTTGACAGCGTCCACATTTGTGCTAACTTATTATAATTTTTTTTATATTATTCATGGAAGTTTTTTCTAAAACAACTAACGATTTTTAGAACGGGCATTGGCCATTTTATTGGAAACATCCAGCTTGTGGTTTTAGTTCACTTTCCAGTTTATTGGAAATGCTTTGCTATACACTTTATTAGAAACCTCCAGAATTGGTCTTAATAATTGAGGCTTTTTTATTTTTAGGAAAACATTTAGATTTTCAGTCATTAGACACTTTATTGGAAACAAACAAATTTGTGCTTACTTATAAACAATCGTTTGTTTTATTCATATAAGGTTTTCTAAAACAACTAACTAGATTTTCAAAACAGACATTGGCCACTTTATTGGAAACACCTGCCATGTGGTTCTAGGCAGGTAATTTTATTAGGAAAAAAATATTCTAATTCTAATTGTGCTTATTCACTTTCCAATTTATTGGAAACACCTCGCTGGCCATTTTATTAGAAACCTTCATATTTGTGATTAATCTTTGATGCCCTTTTTAATTTTTAGGAAAACATTAGAATTTCTTTTCTCTCATTGGACACTTTATTGGAAACGTACATTTTAAAACTAGACAGGGAACAGTAGTTCAATTTAGTTTCCTCACTGGACACTTTATTAAACATTTGAGACATCTACATTTGTGCTTACTTTAGAAAACGTTTTCTAACATTTATTTATAATTTTAATTCGGTCATTGGCCACTTTATTGGAAACACCTTCCTTGTGCTTCTGGCTAGAGAAAATCAGTTTTGTTTCCACTTTTGTCACTTTATTAAAAAAATTACGACATCTACATTTGTGCTTACTCATTAGCCTTTTGTCATTGGACACTTTATTGGAAACATCCAATATCTCTAGATTTGTGGTTACTTTAGAAAACATTTTCTATAACATCCATGTTTTCAATCCAGTCATTAACTGATTATCTGTCCAACCTGTTTGTTTGTTTTAGTTCAGTACTGGATACACAGAGCGCATTATCATCATTTAATGTTGTTTCTTTGACTTCTGGTAAAATGTTCTCTTTTTTCCCCTATTCCAGTATATATTGAATTGTATTTATTTATTTTTTTTATTTTTTATTTTCCCTATCGATGCAGCATTGCTCACAGTACCTGGTATTTTTATCATCTAGCCTGAATGGACCTGTAGCGGTGGATTAAAGTGCTGCTGTTCAGATACTCTCTCTGTCTCTGATCTCAGTACAGTGATTTATAGTGTAAATCTGCTGCACAGCTGTAATCTCTCTCTCTCTGTAATGAAGTGTGCGGTTGGTCAGTGTTATTTAAGCACTGAGCTGAAAGGGTTTGGTATGTTATTAATCTTGTCATATTGCTTTAAATAATTAATTTTAATGTAATATATTCTCTTGTGGTGTTTGTTTTCAGGAAGTGCACGAGCTGTTGAGCAGCTATGATCTGAAGTACTGCTTTGTGGACAAATATAAAGGAACAGGTACGTCCATCACTCACAAACACCATATGCCTTAACAGCCTGAATACAGAGTGAGACAGATGTTGCAGGATCTCCATTTTTTTTTTATTTCAGGAATAAAGAACCAGTCCCATTTTACCATTTGTTCTTTCCCTCATGGTCCCATACATGGTCTTTTAAACTGAGATTTTTCAGCGGAAAACTCCAAACAGAGGACTATTAGAATTGCTGGCAAGAGCAGCACAAGCAGCCAAAGAAACTGAGTATTTTCGATATCCATTATACTGCGTAGGTTAATGTGTAGGTTCAATGTTTTATGGCCATTTTCTTTTTAACAAACATAAAATAAAAATATGCTAGTAGCTGTTTCAGTAGCTAGCGATTTTAATTTTCCCTTTCCACCTTAAATGCTACAACAGAGGCTGCAGCATTTAAGGTGGAATGGAAAAATTAAAATAAAATGCAGATGAAGGCTAATTTTAGCTCCCCATCACAGGAATTAAGTAACCATATTTCTGAAGACGTACAATAAAATAAACACTAAAGTTAACTAGTTAACCAGCAGCAGCAGTTAGGTTGCTGAACTTTGAAGCTCCACTGTTACAGATGCATCTGTATCGGGTGAAAAACGATTTTACCAGTTCTTTTATCTTCCACTTTTAAATGAGAGAAATGGATTGGGATTGTCTATAGATGACCGGACTCACCCGATATTTGCTGGGTGTTCAGATCTCATTTTCCTTTTCATTTCTTTTCTCTTTCTTCTGACTTTCCTCAACCTGTATTTAAAATATTTGTTCCTCTCGTTTTTCTTGTGTGATTGGTAATTCTTTTGTACCTGATTACTGACTCTGACTCTGCATGATCAGTCGGCCTAAAGAGGACATACAAGTACTAGAAATGCACCAAAATAAAAATTTTGGGCAGAAAACAAACAAAATAATACAGATTTCTAATTGAATCATAAATTTACCTCAGCAGTGCTACGTTTGGAGTAGAGCAGCAGGTCTTTGTAAACTATGTATGGCTAAGTTGGCTTAGCTAAATCTGCTATCATAGCTGGACAACAGCCACTGTGTGAGGATGTACAACAAGTAAAACTGAGCACATTTAATAAGTTTAATTTATGTAAGTAGTAGTGGTGTGCATATTATATTGTACACAAACATTTCTGACGTGATAAAAAAAAAAATAGCAGCGTTTTGTATGTCTGTTTACTGTGTTTACTTTTAATTCTTCGTTTGCAGTTTATTTGCAGGCATTCCATATTGTACACTAGGGGTGGGAATCGTTTACTATCTCACGATTCGATTCGATTCCGATTTTGGGGGCCACGATTCGATTCAAAATCGATTTTTGATTCAAAACGATTTGAATTATAAAAATTTCTGCTTCTGGCTTATGAATCTTATTGAAAAAAAACCCTCCATAATATACACTGGTCCTGGAGCAGGTAATGTGTTACAAAAACAATAAAATGTGCAGGAATGTGGGTCCTCAGTGACAGAGGAATCACTGGGATATCACAATGACGTTAATGAACAATAAATAAATAATAAATAACACTGATTTATTACCAGGCTACTAGCGGTGGTGTGTAGGTGACGCTGCTGGGCTGATGTGATGATAGCAGTGAAGCGCTAAAGTTCAGGAGCAGCTGCTGATTAACTAGTTAATTTAAGGTCGTTGTATTTCTTCAGAAAGGGGGCAGGAGGTGGAGAAATTAATTCATATTGTCCATTCCTTAATTCCTCTGTGATGAGGAGCTGAAATTAGCTCTGATTAGCTTATTGTTATTTTTCCGTTCCGCCTTAAATGCTGCAGCCCGCTGCCACCTGTAGCGTTATTTAAGGTGGAACTGGAAAGTTAGCTAGTTAGCTAGCTAACAGTTACTGAAACTAACTACTAGCGATCTTTTTTATGCTTGTTATGAAGCATTCTGCCATAAAACATTGAAACTACACGTTAATCTAAGGTAATATAGTGCTTGTTCTGCCATCTTACCGGTGATTCTCAAACACCTACGCTCTGTGTGTGTCTGGAAGATCTCCGTTTGAAAGGACAAGCGCTATCCCCAGGGTTGCCAGGTCCAACAAAAATACCCAGCCCAAAATCAGTCTAAAACCCGCCCCTCAGAATCGATTTTGGGACATTTTAAATCGATTCTGAATCGTAGTAAATGAGAATCAAGATTCTTATGTGAATCGATTTTTTGGCACACCTCTATTGTACACCTTAGTTTCGTGGTATATTTTAATTGTTACTTTACTTTATTCTTCTTACTTTTTTTTTATTTTATGCAAAATTGGGGTCTTGGTTAAGTTACTGTTTACAAAAAACACACGTCTATAAATGTTTTTATATTGCCACATATATAGCCCAGTATTATAATTATTCTAGGGCCCCTGGTGAGTAGAGTGTAAAAATGAACTTAAACCTGCCGTTTGTCTGATGTACCATGATTTTGATACTTACTGCATCAGGGGTTCCTGTAGTGCTTTTCAGCTGATGTGCCCTGCCTGTTTGTTGGTTGACTGGGGTTAGTTTTATATACAGTATCCGTTTGATATAATGTTGTTCACCTGCTGCTATTGCTATCTTTCAGCCTTTGTGACGCTCCTGAACGGCGAGCAGGCCCAGTCCGCCATCCAGGAGTTCCACCAGTACGTCCTCCGGGACCGGGAGATCTCCGTTCAGCTCCAGCCCACCGACGCCCTGCTGTGCATCGCCAACTTGCCCCGGGCCTTCACCCAGCAGCAGTTCGAGGAGCTGGTCCGGCCCTTCGGGAACCTGGAGCGCTGCTTCCTGGTGCACAGCGCCGCCACAGGACACTCCAAGGGCTACGGCTTCGTGGAGTACATGAAGAAAGACTCTGCCGCCAGAGCTAAATCTGAGCTGCTGGGGAAGCAGCTGGGCTCCAGGATGCTGTACGTTCACTGGACCGAGGTCGGCTCTCTCACTTTCCCCATGCTGCACTCGCGCTGCCTCTGCATCGACCGCCTGCCTCAGAACCTGCTCACCGCCCAGGACCTCCGCACTGCCCTCAGCCACACCCCCGCGCCCGCCTTCTGCCAGGTACGTCTTCACAAGTGTACACAAATATTTTTGTAGTCGACTAATCTGACAATTTTTTAGATTAGTATTGATTTTTTTTTTTGCCACTCCCTCTTTTTGCTCCTCACACATTCAATGCAGATTTTACTGCACTTTCACTGTGCAGTAGGGCTGAGTGATATGGCCCTAAAATAACATCACAATATTCCGTGAATACACTACTGCAACAAAATGAAAATTCAGTTGTATTATTACATACGATACGATACGGCACACCCCTAACTAAGATATTAAACAAAACAAGAATTTTATCAGATTTGTAACAGAAGTCAGTGATCCAGAATGTCAAGATACTTATAATGAATCTAAATATCTCCATATATCCAGGATTAAAGTAAAATAAATGATAGTGGACAGATATAATCTGTCTCTAGTAGATATATAATAGGAAAGGAGAACAGGGTTTGTTTGTTTTTTTTGACTAAAAACAGAAAAAAATAGTACTTTGATATAATAATTAGAAGTGGGTGAAATGTCACGATATTTTAGGTTAAAATATCGTTTACGATATTTTAAAATGTTGGCGATATTATCGCGTACGATACGATATGACGCACCCCTGCTGTTCAGTACATTTTGGATAACTTTCAGTTTGGTTCAACAGTTCAGTTTGGTGGTTTGATGGTTTGTGATCATCCATCTTCCTCTTGATTATATTCCAGAGCTTTTCAAAGAACAAATCAAAGAAACGAATCATGGTCTCATTGTTGTTGTTTTTTTTTACCAGAGCTGTGTTTATATAGTTACTATATCATTTAATATAGTGTGCAGAATACAGTTTTTCCTTCACACTTATCCAGCTACTCTATCTAGTGTTAGTAATGTTAATGAAGGAGTTAATCCTGTTTAAACCTGAACCTGATCAAGCTTTCTGCAGTAGTTTAACCACCACAGGTAATTTATAGAAGTCAGTGTTTAAACTCTGCAGTGAGCAGAACCGTCCTTATTTAACCAGATTCAGACTATAGAATTGCGGAGTCAGATGTAATTTGTTTGTTTTCACTAAATCACCTTTTATCTCTCCCGCTGCAAGTCCCGCCCACACTGAAACCTCACTGGCTGAGTAAGCATAAGTTGAGGCCAATCAGGATGCTTTCTCGCGCTTTCTCTCTTCACTCTTGCGCTCCAGCACACATTAACGACACGTCGACAATGGAATTCCGTGTCGACAATTTTTTTATATCGTTATATAATCGTTGCAGTTCTACCTGGTAGGATTTTTTATTGGCAAGCAGTTGTTCGATATAGCTAGGGCGTCAACAACTAATCAATTAATAAAATGGCTGGCGACATAATTTAATAGCCAATTAGTAAGGACATAACTCGGGGGGGTGTCCAAACTACGGCCTTTAGGCCATTTGTAGCTCATTTCCTTTTTTGAGCGGCCTGCGAGGTATTTTAGAAATAGAATGAAAGTTAGCTCGCTGTTAAGCAGGTTTTTATAATGAGAGATTCAAAGTTTGAATGCTAGGTTGTTGCTCGCCATCACATAAACCCAATTTAAAACACTTAAAACACTGCTCATCTCCTTTCCTTCCTTCACTATGACTACATTGAAGCTGACATCTTTTCTTAAAAGCTCAGAAACATCAAAGAAACGTAAAATGGACAGTGAATGCAGATTTATTTATTTATTTATGTAATGTTTAATTTGTCAGGAATCAGTTGCCGTAATGAATGAGTATTAATATTAATAGGCATTATTAACGAAATCTCAATTTTAAAAATCTTAGTTTGTAGAGGTGTGCCAAAAAATCGATTCACATAAGAATCTTGATTCTCATTTACTACGATTCAGAATCGATTTAAAATGTCCCAAAATCGATTCTGAGGGGCGGGTTTTAGACTGATTTTGGGCTGGGTATTTTTGTTGGACCTGGCAACCCTGGGGATAGCGCTTGTCCTTTCAAACGGAGATCTTCCAGACACACACAGAGCGTAGGTGTTTGAGAATCACCGGTAAGATGGCAGAACAAGCACTATATTACATTAGATTAACGTGTAGTTTCAATGTTTTATGGCAGAATGCTTCATAACAAGCATAAAAAAGATCGCTAGTAGTTAGTTTCAGTAACTGTTAGCTAGCTAACTAGCTAACTTTCCAGTTCCACCTTAAATAACGCTACAGGTGGCAGCGGGCTGCAGCATTTAAGGCGGAACGGAAAAATACAATAAGCTAATCAGAGCTAATTTCAGCTCCTCATCACAGAGGAATTAAGGAATGGACCATATGAATTAATTTCTCCACCTCCTGCCCCCTTTCTGAAGAAATACAACGACCTTAAATTAACTAGTTAATCAGCAGCTGCTCCTGAACTTTAGCGCTCCACTGCTATCATCACATCAGCCCAGCAGCGTCACCTACACACCACCGCTAGTAGCCTGGTAATAAATCAGTGTTATTTATTATTTATTTATTGTTCATTAACGTCATTGTGATATCCCAGTGATTCCTCTGTCACTGAGGACCCACGTTCCTGCACATTTTATTGTTTTTGTAACACATTACTTGCTCCAGGACCAGTGTATATTATGGAGGGTTTTTTTTCAATAAGATTCATAAGCCAGAAGCAGAAATTTTTATAATTCAAATCGTTTTGAATCAAAAATCGATTTTGAATCAAATCGTGGCCCCCAAAATCGGAATCGAATCGAATCGTGAGATAGTAAACGATTCCCACCCCTATTAGTTTGTCTATCTTTGACAGTGTTGTGTAAAGATCCAGGTTTTCAGCGAGTCTTAACAACGAATCGATTATTAATTAATCAAATATTCACTATTCACTGTATACCTGTAACTCTACCTCTTCACTACTTTACTTTAACTGATGCTCTCAAACACTTTATTAAGAGACAAGAAATTCAAGTAATTAACTCTTGATGAGTTCAGCACAGCTGTTAACTGAAAGCCTGAATTCCAGGAGACTCTACCTCATAAAACTGACTGAGAAAATCCAGCAGAGATGTTCAAAACTGAAATAATCTAAAATATAAAACATTCTGGTTTAACACTTTTTTTTTTATTTTTTTATTATTTGTTTTTCTTCATAGTTTGGTTGAGTTTAGTATTAATCTACAACATAAAACATATTTTTAAATAAACCACTATTTTAAATTTGAGGTGTCCAAACTTTTACTGATACTGTGCTATTAAAATATTTGTGGAGACTAGGCCTGTCACGATAAGTTTTTAACATTCATAACATGTTGTCCCAGAAATTATTGCGATAAACGGTATTGTTGCCATTTTAAGACCATTAAATATCACTAATATAACACTAACCTAATATCATAAAGGAATTACACCCTTTTAAAGACAGTAAAACGGGGGGAATCGTGGGTCTGCCCCACACCATGACGTGCGGCCTCAGTCTGTCCCAGCTGGCCCGCATTGGACTGGGATAAAGACCCTGCCTCATTTTGTTAGTGCAAACACAATGAACAAAAGCACGTTTATTAAAATGATTGAGATCACGTCAATTTATTGAATGATAAGTTGATAATGTAATTATTGTGACGCCTAGTGGAGACCCCTTGTAACGAATGCATTACAAGATGTGCAAATGCACGTAGAACTTGGTGTTTAATATTTCGTTTTTTCCATAAAACTCCACTTTGCTGCTGCTGTTTTTAAGAGTTGCTGGGTTTGGTCGTGTCAAATCTCAGTCACCATCTGGAAGATCCCAGAAGAAGTCTTACTGTCTGCAGTTTTTATACATTTTATTTATATTTCTATTTATTTCCCCTCCTATCCCCAGCTGGGGTAATTACGCTCCTCTTCTCTGGTCCGGGCGGTGCTCTGCTGGGGTGGTTGTCCTGTTTGGACGAGCTCCTGTATCGGTAGCTGTGTGTTCTCTGGGGTTGGTGTACGTGGCGGTACAGCGGGTATATGGCGGGGGTTGCTCGCTGTTGGGCTGAAAGGTCTGAAAGGGGGAGGTGGTGGATCAGGGAATCGGAGCTGACAGGCAGCAGTGGTGCATGAAGCCGGTGAGGGACGATGACGCTGCTGCTGCTGCATAAATACACAAATGTTTACAGTGCAGAACCTCAGAACACTCTGCAGTTCACTACTGTTCTTTAACATATATATATATACACTGCATGTGAACACGTAAACATATACTTACATTTAACGGTGGAAAATGTTATATAAATGCCTGATATCCTGGAAATGTTGAGTATCTGTGTGTGGGGCTGGAGGATATAATATTAATTTGTCTGTTTTATAACAGTTAATACTGCAAGACATGATTTTGTCTTTTTGCACATAATGGTTTATTTAAGTATTTTATTAGTAGCTGCTTAAACAATTAACATTTAAATGCTGCTGTTTCCCTGTATTTTTCTGAGCCTAGTTTGTTAATAATAATGACAGATTAATAGATATATTTAGCATTAGATAAGTCTTTATTGATCCCTATGGGAGGGTTCCCTCAGGGAAATTAAGATTCCACCAACATAATTACTGTAAACAAGGAATAAACACAAAGAACCGAGGGGAATAAATTAATAAAAAATAAATTGCAATATACACTAATCCGAAAAGTCCAGCTGGAGAGGTATTGCATATTACTGCACTCTGTTTAAAAAGTATTGCACAGTCTTAAAAATAGAACATATTTTTAAACCTTCTTAATGCTGCAGTAGCTATACTGTGTTTACATCACTGTGTAAAATATATAAATCCACTAATGTCGCCATACTCTGTAAAGAGTGAATTACAGGAGAAATCTGAAGCAAAATGTGGAACGTCTTGATTTAACTTGTGTTAAAAAAAGAATAGTTAAAATATTCAGATTAATATTATTGCATTAAGTTTCGACCACCCTGTTTTTTGTTTTTTATAATAAAAGAAAAGCATGTTTTGGCCACTGAAGACCTGTTGATGTGTAAGTAGAACACTCTATATACACACACAACAGACTGCTAAATAAACTGTATTCATGCAGTGGAAAGCATGAATATTTTAAAGATATTTTAGCAATAGCTGGATCTCATGCATTTACACAATTCATTTAAACCCTAACCTACCAGTGAAGTGTGGAGCTACCTTGAGTTTGTGAAGGTAGAAATAGTAAATTCTTTGTATGGGTAACCTTTTTAATTTCGTCTGTCTATAAATAAATAAGAGATCTACAATTGAGTTTTAAATAAATTACATTTACTTTTCATAATGACCATTTAGGATGGATGTGTTTACAATCTGTCTAGTAGGGCTGGCCCGAATAGCGTTTTTTGAGCTCCGGATATTCGGCACTGATTCGAAGCGAATATTCGAATATTCGTTTTTAAAAAAAGAGGTACAAAAAAAAAATAAAAAATCACGGCCCCTTTAATCCACTGAAAAATTTGCTCTGACCGACGAGACATATTCACCCCGGATTTTTGGTGTTTTTATCCCGGATTTTTGTGTTTTCACCCCATATTTTTTCTGTGTTTTTAGCCCAGATTTCTTTGTGTTTTCATCCCGGAATTTCTGCTGCCCTACACCGCGGCTTATCCGCTGCGTAAGCAGGCTAGGAGGCTGCTGCTGCACGGTTTCTCCGCTGCGCAAGCCAGCCCAGTAAATTGCTGTTTGTGTTTTCACACTTAGGCTATTTGCTTAAAAAAACAAACAAAAAAAACGTTTGTTCAGGAAGTATTTTATATTCTTAAACATTGTTGATTATATTAGAGGACAGTCATTGTAAACTGTACTTGGTCTATTTCGGTTAAAGGATTGTGCAGGGCATATTACTGATTTTGTATTTTTGCACTTGGGCTATAAGCTCAATATTAAATATTTCGTTTGTTTAGAAATTATTTTATATTTTTAAACCATGTTAAATTATATTAGAGTAGAGGAAAGTCATTGTTAATGACGTTATTGTACTTGGTCTATTTCGGTTAAAGGATTGTGCAGGGCATAGCCGTATTACTGATTTTGTATTTTTGCACTTGGGCTATAAGCTCAATATTAAATATTTCGTTTGCTTAGAAATTATTTTATGTTTTTAAACCATTTTAAATTATATTAGATAAGAGGAAATTCGTTCAGACATCATTTTTGTAGGCCAGGCTTTTGTAACCGATTTAGCCCCTACTGTTGCCACATTACCCCTTACGTTTTATTATATAAATCAGTTTCGAAGAGCCTGCATTTTTTTTTATCATGTATAATAGAGGTCTGCGCGAGACTGATTTTTAAACCCACTCTTCCACGCTCCCGCGTTTCTGTCTCGTTACCGCTCCGCAAAAAATAGCTTCTTTTAATCCCGCGCCCGCCCGCCACATACACATTTCTGCCGCTCCCGCCCCACGTTCCTAATATAAATTAAATAAACTACATTTAATGCTTCAAATTTACTTATATATTTATTAAAACAGCAGCGCCGTTCCTTACCCCAGTCCAAACACCATCGGTGTGTGCGTGTGTGTCGGTCCATCCTGCGCGTTGAGAGTTTTCTTTAGGTTTTTTTTTTTTTTTTTTTTTTTTTACAATTATTAGTTTTCTTAACTATTTATTAATTTGCTCCCGCATCCTCTGGATTAAACTCCCGCTCCAGCCAATAACAGTTCAGGGGTGGGTTTCCCGAAAACGATCAATCTTAGCGAATAACGAACGAACTAACGAATGACGTGAGTAAAGAACGAGCCAGTTCTGCGAGTGTTTCCCAAAGAGCTTCGCAACGTGAAAATTAACGAAGGAGGTTAAAGAACGTCTTTGTTGACTCCTCCCAAAAACAGCGCACTCAATCGATCCACAAATATCGATTCAACACTGCATATATGCAGTATTTATTCACTATTACACCCTAAAAACGTAGAAATGTGTTGTAATCATCAACATTATACATATTCTGAAATTTAAATTACAAAAGGATGTACTTTGGCATTAATAAAATACTCCTAAAGATACATATGACTAAATAAATAATAAAAAATCTAATCTATTTTAAAACATTAAACTTTTCTTACTTTTTTAAAATTATTATAGTTAATATATATTATATTAATAGATATTATACTAATAGTATTAATATTGATAGTAATATTAATGTATTATTATTATTATTATTATTATTATTATTATTATTATGAATAATTATATAAAAATAATATAAAATATATAAAAAATAAATTATATAAAAATAATATAATATAATAATACGTATGTACCTGTTTTTTTTAAACCAACCAAAATATGTTTTATATTCACTCTATGAGGCTCCTGCTCATCCTAAATCACTCAGTTGAGTTTAGGTCAGGGGATTGTGAAGGCCATGCACCTTTTTGTTTACTAGACAATTCCATATGCGTCAATTAATCGTTTTCATGGTTTTAATATTAATCGCCAATGTAAAAAAATAAAAAATTAAATAATTAAATGAGACGTGTCCAACTTTTGACTGGTACTTATATATTTGCGAGTTGACACACCCCAGAGTTTGCCCAGATGAACGGCCACAATGTTGGTTAGAAGCACCTGAATAAGGAATATTATTAAATATTACCTGCACATTCACCGATACCCTTTACAATACCTATAGGTGGGATTAAAGACACCGCAGGCGTCCCCTGCACCGGACCTACTTTGCAGCTTTGCTTAAACCGTGAGCATCATCTGCAGGAATTCACTGATTGCATTTCTTGCAGCATTAATGTCAAGAACTCCAGCATCGCTAATCTGGATTTTAATGATTTATTCGTGGGTTTCATTGGTCAATTCCAATATGCCCAGTTATACTACAAGCCACAGACAAAGTTGGCATCATAACATAACATAACATAACATAACATAACATAACATAACATAACATAACATAACATAACATAACATAACATAACATAACATAACATAACATAACATAACATAACATAACATAACATAACAATATTGATAATTATATAATAATATAATTGATTATAATTAATAGTAATATAATATAATTGTTCAACCACGGAAATAATATTTTTTCTTCTTCAAAATTGGCGGTCCCTGGTGTTTAAGGTGCTGAACTGCAAGTCGAGATCCCCTAAAGAAGCTCTTTAAGAATAACGACTGGGTGAGAGCACTCGTTAATCTGCGAGCGAGTTTACGTTGTACTTTAGTTACGCACGGGTTTGGGAAACACTCTTTAATTAACGATCAATCTTAAGTACGAGTTAACGAAGTTCTTAGCGTTACGAAGCTTTCGGGAAACCCACCCCAGTTCTGTCCGCGCGCAAGATATTCTGACGGGACCCGCGAGAACAGAAGTGGTTAGAGTGAGGTGGAACTCTGGAAAGGAGAAAAAAAACGAATATCCGAATACCAAAATTAAAAACCGAATACCTACTCAACGAAAGAATATTCGAATACCCGAATATTCGGGTCCAGCCCTAGATTTTAGTGAGGATTCTGTTATCTTTAGTTATCATGTTGGTAAAAGCTGTTACAGCCAGAAAAAAGGTCCTGGGGCCTACCAGACACCTCTGCTTTTAGGAGTCATTGAAGGGGGCTTTGTAAGAAAGGTAGCAAAAGCACATTAATGCTGTTTATTATAATATTTTGCTCTCATTACTGCTTTCAGTTTAAAATAAAAATCTTAAGAACTGCTCTAAATAATGAGTGTATTAATGATGTGGAATTGTAAATATTACTAGTGGTAAAGATAATTTGCAATTAGTTCACACTTGTAAGGATTCAATTGTAAATATCTGAAGTTAATGTTTGGTTAGTTGTTAATTGCGGATATGTTCAGTTGGAGCTTTTATACAACTCAATGCCGTCTTAATGGATTTGCTGCTTTTTTTTTTTTTCTTCTTTTTTTTTGTTATATAAATTGTTAGTATTGATTTTGTGGTAAATGTTTGTGTTTCTGATACTTAAATAGACCTCTAAACTATCTCTTAACCTTTCCCCCTCTATAATAAAAGTTCTGGGCGTGATCTGGATTGTGCTGCTTTAGCGCTCGACCCGGTGAACCGTTCCTCACGTTTATGCTCTGGCTGCAGGTCAGTGGTGGGTTTTAGGCCCCTGACCTTTGCCCTGCTTTCCCTCAGGCGGTTCTGAGTTCTATAGACGGGGCTCTGATGGTTTGTATGGTGGATCACCTGACCCGGCCAGGTGCTGTCGGTCAGCGGGCCTCTGACCCGCGGGTCTTTCTGGAACCGGGAAGAGCAGCTCCCTATTTACACCCTGTTAAAACACTGAACACACCTGTTCTCAGGTACGCCGGTTCTGCTGGGGTTTTGTTTAACAATGGAACAGATGTTCCACATTCATCTCCTGAGCTTTCAGAACTGCTGCTGTTCTCCTAAAGAGGCTTTAGAGGACGATGGACTCGTCCAAGTTAGGGCTGCAACAACAAGTAGATATAATCGACAATGTCTATTGTCTATTTAAATTTGTCGACTAATCGTTAATTTGTAAGCTGTTTCTATTGTTTTTAGGGATGGAGGACATGGCAGAAATAATCAAGACTAACTTTAACTGTTTAACTTGACTCATTAACACTAATGTTATTTTCTTGTCTCTGCTTACTGTGGTGTTTCCTCAGCTGGCTCAGGGACAGGACGGCAGCTTCAGGCGTTTTGCTGTTCTGGAGTACTCCACGCCGGAGATGGCTGAGGAGGTGCAGCGGTTAACTGATGGAAGGCCTCTAGGTGGCGCTCACATCCGTGTCTCCTTCTGCGCACCAGGACCACCGGGACGGAGCATGCTGGCAGCTCTCATCGCCGCCCAGACCATGGTACACCAAACCAGTCCCCTACACCGAGACTCTACAGTCATATAGTCTATCCGGCAGATTTCTACTCTTTCTTTCTGTCCCTGTTTCTCTCTTTTGCTGTCAATTCAATTCAAGTTGGCTTTATTAGCATGACTGTTAATAAAGTTGCCAAAACGCACAAATATCAAAACTGACATTAATGAAAATATTAACAGGAACATCAATTAAACAAGCAATAATAATGAATAATAATAGAGTAATTCGAATAATTAATAATAACTCTTCACTCTGTTTCTCTTTCTCTAAATGTCTCTCACGGTCTCTTTTGCTGTCTCACTATCTCTTGCTGTCTTTTTCCTCCTTTCTCTCACGGTCATTCTCTCTTTCTCTCTTGCTATCTTTTATTCACTCTCCCTAATTGTCTACTTCTTTCTCTCTCTCACTGTCTTTATTTCTGTCTTATTACTCTCTCTCTCTCTTCTCTCCTCTCTCAGGCGTTGAACAGGGGGAAGGGTCTCCTGCCTGAGCCGAGTGCGATGCAGATCCTCTCTGGTCTGAATAATCCGGCCACCCTGAAGATGCTGCTGGCATCTCTCAACCAGGGACACAAACAAGGTACCACCTCCCCCTGCCTCCTGCGGCATTGGAAACATTAGGGTTGTTCGGAGTGAAGTTAATAGGTTCTCTATTTCCTGGAGTAATTATTTTTTATTTATTTCCAGCTTCTCATCTTTCAATAAAAATCCCTATCCAAATAAATGTCTCCATCCAGATTAGGGCTGCACAATATATTGTTTATGCATAGTCATTGCAATGTGTCACTTAAGGCCATTAAATTAAACATGTCATGTAATGTTTAGATTCTTGACACAAATAGATACACAGTGCTGTCTCTGTGTCTGTGTGAGTGACAGATTGCTGCTGCTTTATTAGTGCACTATAGGACTCTGTGGGCGTGGCCTAAGCTTTTGTTCTTAATTGCTTAATTTTTTCTCCTTACATTTACTTTTATGTTTTTAAGTAGTTTTGAAACCAGTACTTTTAATTAGTGTGATTGCAGTAATGCAATCACAGTATTGTTCTTCTTAAGTCTTATTCTTATTATTATTATTATTAGTGTGATTGCAGTAATGCAATCACAGTATTGATCTTCTTAAGTCTTATTAGTGTGATTGCAGTAATGCAATCACAGTATTGTTCTTCTTAAGTCTTATTCTTCTTCTTCTTCTTCTTCTTCTTATTATTATTATTAGTGTGATTGCAGTAATGCAATCACAGTATTGTTCTTCTTAAGTCTTATTCTTATTATTATTAGTGTGATTGCAGTAATGCAATCACAGTATTGTTCTTCTTAAGTCTTATTCTTATTATTAGTGTGATTGCAGTAATGCAATCACAGTATTGTTCTTCTTAAGTCTTATTAGTGTGATTGCAGTAATGCAATCACAGTATTGATCTTCTTAAGTCTTATTCTTCTTCTTCTTCTTCTTATTATTATTAGTGTGATTGCAGTAATGCAATCACAGTATTGATCTTCTTAAGTCTTATTCTTCTTCTTCTTCTTCTTCTTCTTCTTCTTATTATTAGTGTGATTGCAGTAATGCAATCACAGTATTGTTCTTCTTAAGTCTTATTCTTCTTCTTCTTCTTATTATTAGTGTGATTGCAGTAATGCAATCACAGTATTGTTCTTCTTAAGTCTTATTCTTCTTCTTCTTCTTCTTCTTATTATTATTATTATTCCACCTGTTTTTTGTCCGGTTAACTAGTGCCGCAGTTTTCGAAATATCGACTTCGTTCAAAAGAGAAAACGTGCGTCCATATCGGGAATGGTGGGCTTGTATACAGCTTTCCGATCGGACTTACGTTTTTCGTAAAAACTTCGTAAGTACGCGTTTTTTTGACCATTGAAAATGAATGGGCAGAACTTTGCACGCCCGTGGACGTCGCAATTTTTGAAATACGAAGATGAAACCAATTGAGGACCTGTAGAACTTATTGAGCTCTTTCCGAAAATATGCGTTACGAAAAGTTACGTCGTACGGATTTCGTACGAATGTCGTACGAAATGGCCCCATTGGAATGAATGGGGCCAATCGGAGGACGGCAGCTAGATCGAAGGACAGGTAGCTAGAACTCCAGTACTGTGTGTAATGGAGCAGCTATGGGATAAATCAGCGTTAGGTCAAAAGTTTGGACACCCCGGCCCCCCCCAGTACTGTGTGTAATGGAGCCATGGGTCAAAAGTTTGGACACCCCGGCCCCCCAGTACTGTGTGTAATGGAGCCACGGGTCAAAAGTTTGGACACCCCCGAACGGCCAGAGCAACCTAGCGTGCATAGCTGATTGATGTATTTGCACGTTGCGTAGCAACGTGCAAACACCATTTAATCTAATTTATGCATATAAATCACCTAGCAACCACCTAGAAACACCATAGCAACCACCACAGATACCATAGCAACACCTTAGCAACCACCTAGCAACACCTTAGCAACCACCTAGCAACCACCTAGCAACACCTTAGCAACCTCCCCGGATACCATAGCAACACCTTAGCAACCGCCTAGCAACACCTTAGCAACCGCCTAGCAACCACCTAGCAACACCTTAGCAACCACCACAGATACCATAGCAACACCTTAGCAACCGCCTAGCAACACCTTAGCAACCACCTAGCAACCACCTAGCAACACCTTAGCAACCACCACAGATACCATAGCAACACCTTAGCAACCGCCTAGCAACACCTTAGCAACCACCTAGCAACCACCCCGGATACCATAGCAACACCTTAGCAACCGCCTAGCAACAACTTAGCAACCACCTAGCAACCACCTAGCAACACCTTAGCAACCACCACAGATACCATAGCAACACCTTAGCAACCGCCTAGCAACACCTTAGCAACCACCTAGCAACCACCTAGCAACACCTTAGCAACCTCCCCGGATACCGTAGCAACACCTTAGCAACCGCCTAGCAACACCTTAGCAACCGCATAGCAACCACTTAGCAACCACCTTAGCAACCACCCCGGATACCATAGCAACACCTTAGCAACCGCCTAGCAACCACCTAGCAACACCTTAGCAACCTCCCCGGATACCATAGCAACACCTTAGCAACCGCCTAGCAACACCTTAGCAACCGCATAGCAACCACTTAGCAACACCTTAGCAACCACCCCGGATACCATAGCAACACCTTAGCAACCGCCTAGCAACCACCTAGCAACACCTTAGCAACCACCCCGGATACCATAGCAACACCTTAGCAACTGCCTAGCAACACCCTAGCAACCACCTAGCAACCACCTAGCAACACCTTAGCAACCACCCCGGATACCATAGCAACACCTTAGCAACCGCCTAGCAACACCCTAGCAACCACCTAGCAACCACCTAGCAACACCTTAGCAACCACCCAAGATACCATAGCAACACCTTAGCAACCGCCTAGCAACACCCTAGCAACCACCTAGCAACCACCTCGCAACCACCTAGCAACACCTTAGCAACCACCCCGGATACCATAGCAACACCTTAGCAACCGCATAGCAACACCTTAGCAACCACCTAGCAACCACCTAGCAACACCATAGCAACCACCACAGATACCATAGCAACACCTTAGCAACCGCCTAGCAACACCTTAGCAACCACCTAGCAACCACCTAGCAACACCTTAGCAACCTCCCCGGATACCATAGCAACACCTTAGCAACCGCCTAGCAACACCTTAGCAACCGTATAGCAACCACTTAGCAACACCTTAGCAACCACCCCGGATACCATAGCAATACCTTAGCAACCGCCTAGCAACCACCTAGCAACACCTTAGCAACCACCCCGGATACCATAGCAACACCTTAGCAACCGCCTAGCAACACCCTAGCAACCACCTAGCAACCACCTAGCAACACCTTAGCAACCACCCCGGATACCATAGCAACACCTTAGCAACCGCCTAGCAACACCTTAGCAACCACCTAGCAACACCTTAGCAGATACCAGCCAGCACTGCAATCACACTCGCAGTTTCTGCAGGAACTGCAATCTAGTTATTATTATTATTATTATTATTATTATTCCACCTGTTTTTTGTCCGGTTAACTAGTGCCGCAGTTTTCGAAATATCGACTTCGTTCAAAAGAGAAAACGTGCGTCCATATCGGGAATGGTGGGCTTGTATACAGCTTTCCGATCGGACTTACGTTTTTCGTAAAAACTTCGTAAGTACGCGTTTTTTTGCCCATTGAAAATGAATGGGCAGAACTTTGCACGCCCGTGGACGTCGCAATTTTTGAAATACTAAGATGAAACCAATTGAGGACCTGTAGAACTTATTGAGCTCTTTCCGAAAATATGCGTTACGAAAAGTTACGACGTACGGATTTCGTACGAATGTCGTACGAAGTGGCCCCATTGGAATGAATGGGGCCAATCGGAGGACGGCAGCTAGATCGAAGGACAGGTAGCTAGAACTCCAGTACTGTGTGTAATGGAGCAGCTATGGGATAAATCAGCGTTAGGTCAAAAGTTTGGACACCCCGGCCCCCCAGTACTGTGTGTAATGGAGCCACGGGTCAAAAGTTTGGACACCCCGGCCCCCCAGTACTGTGTGTAATGGAGCCACGGGTCAAAAGTTTGGACACCCCCGAACGGCCAGAGCAACCTAGCGTGCATAGCTGATTGATGTATTTGCACGTTGCGTAGCAACGTGCAAACACCATTTAATCAAATTTATGCATATACATCACCTAGCAACCACCTAGAAACACCATAGCAACCACCCCGGATACCATAGCAACACCTTAGCAACCGCCTAGCAACACCATAGCAACCACCTAGCAACCATCTAGCAACACCTTAGCAACCACCCCAGATACCATAGCAACACCTTAGCAACCCCCTAGCAACACCCTAGCAACCACCTAGCAACCACCTAGCAACACCTTAGCAACCACCCTGGATACCATAGCAACACCTTAGCAACCGCCTAGCAACACCCTAGCAACCACCTAGCAACCACCTAGCAACACCTTAGCAAACACCCCGGATACCATAGCAACACCTTAGCAACCGCCTAGCAACACCCTAGCAACCACCTAGCAACCACCTAGCAACACCTTAGCAACCACCCCGGATACCATAGCAACACCTTAGCAACCGCCTAGCAACACCCTAGCAACCACCTAGCAACCACCTAGCAACACCTTAGCAACCACCCCGGATACCATAGCAACACCTTAGCAACCACCTAGCAACACCCTAGCAACCACCTAGCAACCACCTAGCAACACCTTAGCAACCACCCCGGATACCATAGCAACACCTTAGCAACCGCCTAGCAACACCCTAGCAACCACCTAGCAACCACCTAGCAACACCTTAGCAACCACCCCGGATACCATAGCAACACCTTAGCAACCGCCTAGCAACACCCTAGCAACCACCTAGCAACACCTTAGCAACCACCCCGGATACCATAGCAACACCTTAGCAACCGCCTAGCAACACCTTAGCAACCACCTAGCAACCACCTAGCAACACCTTAGCAACCACCCCGGATACCATAGCAACACCTTAGCAACCGCCTAGCAACACCCTAGCAACCACCTAGCAACCACCTAGCAACACCTTAGCAACCACCCCGGATACCATAGCAACACCTTAGCAACCGCCTAGCAACACCCTAGCAACCGCCTAGCAACCAACTAGCAACACCTTAGCAACCACCCCGGATACCATAGCAACACCTTAGCAACCGCCTAGCAACACCCTAGCAACCACCTAGCAACCACCTAGCAACACCTTAGCAACCACCCCGGATACCATAGCAACACCCTAGCAACACCCTAGCAACCACCTAGCAACACCTTAGCAACCACCCCGGATACCATAGCAACACCTTAGCAACTGCCTAGCAACACCCTAGCAACCACCTAGCAACCACCTAGCAACACCTTAGCAACCACCCAAAATACCATAGCAACACCTTAGCAACCGCCTAGCAACACCCTAGCAACCACCTAGCAACCACCTAGCAACACCTTAGCAACCACCCCGGATACCATAGCAACACCTTAGCAACCGCCTAGCAACACCTTAGCAACCACCTAGCAACCACCTAGCAACACCTTAGCAACCACCCCGGATACCATAGCAACACCTTAGCAACCGCCTAGCAACACCCTAGCAACCACCTAGCAACCACCTAGCAACACCTTAGCAACCACCCCGGATACCATAGCAACACCTTAGCAACCGCCTAGCAACACCCTAGCAACCGCCTAGCAACCAACTAGCAATACCTTAGCAACCACCCCGGATACCATAGCAACACCTTAGCAACCGCCTAGCAACACCTTAGCAACCACCTAGCAACATCTTCGCAACCACCTAGTAACCACCTAGCAACACCTTAGCAACCACCCCAGATACCATAGCAACACCTTAGCAACCGCCTAGCAACAGCTTAGCAACCACCTAGCAACATCTTAGCAACCACCCCGGATACCATAGCAACACCTTAGCAACACCTTAGCAGATACCAGCCAGCACTGCAATCACACTCGCAGTTTCTGCAGGAACTGCAATCTAGTTATTATTATTATTCCACCTGTTTTTTGTCCGGTTAACTAGTGCCGCAGTTTTCGAAATATCGACTTCGTTCAAAAGAGAAAACGTGCGTCCTTATCGGGAATGGTGGGCTTGTATACAGCTTTCCGATCGGACTTACGTTTTTCGTAAAAACTTCGTAAGTACGCGTTTTTTTGACCATTGAAAATGAATGGGCAGAACTTTGCACGCCCGTGGACGTCGCAATTTTTGAAATACTAAGATGAAACCAATTGAAGACCTGTAGAACTTATTGAGCTCTTTCCGAAAATATGCGTTACGAAAAGTTACGACGTACGGATTTCGTACGAATGTCGTACGAAGTGGCCCCATTGGAATGAATGGGGCCAATCGGAGGACGGCAGCTAGATCGAAGGACAGGTAGCTAGAACTCCAGTACTGTGTGTAATGGAGCAGCTATGGGATAAATCAGCGTTAGGTCAAAAGTTTGGACACCCCGGCCCCCCAGTACTGTGTGTAATGGAGCCATGGGTCAAAAGTTTGGACACCCCGGCCCCCCAGTACTGTGTGTACTGGAGCCACGGGTCAAAAGTTTGGACACCCCCGAACGGCCAGAGCAACCTAGCGTGCATAGCTGATTGATGTATTTGCACGTTGCGTAGCAACGTGCAAACACCATTTAATCTAATTTATGCATATAAATCACCTAGCAACCACCTAGAAACACCATAGCAACCACCACAGATACCATAGCAACACCTTAGCAACCGCCTAACAACACCTTAGCAACCACCTAGCAACCACCTAGCAACACCTTAGCAACCTCCCCGGATACCATAGCAACACCTTAGCAACCGCCTAGCAACACCTTAGCAACCGCATAGCAACCACTTAGCAACACCTTAGCAACCACCCCGGATACCATAGCAACACCTTAGCAACCGCCTAGCAACCACCTAGCAACACCTTAGCAACCACCCCGGATACCATAGCAACACCTTAGCAACCGCCTAGCAACACCTTAGCAACCACCTAGCAACACCTTAGCAACCACCCCGGATACCATAGCAACACCTTAGCAACCGCCTAGCAACACCCTAGCAACCACCTAGCAACCACCTAGCAACACCTTAGCAACCACCCCGGATACCATAGCAACACCTTAGCAACCGCCTAGCAACACCTTAGCAACCACCTAGCAACCACCTAGCAACACCTTAGCAACCACCCTGGATACCATAGCAACACCTTAGCAACCGCCTAGCAACACCCTAGCAACCACCTAGCAACCACCTAGCAACACCTTAGCAACCACCCCGGATACCATAGCAACACCTTAGCAACCGCCTAGCAACACCCTAGCAACCACCTAGCAACCACCTAGCAACACCTTAGCAACCACCCCGGATACCATAGCAACACCTTAGCAACCGCCTAGCAACACTCTAGCAACCACCTAGCAACCACCTAGCAACACCTTAGCAACCACCCCGGATACCATAGCAACACCTTAGCAACAGCCTAGCAACACCTTAGCAACCACGTAGCAACCACTTAGCAACACCTTAGCAACCACCCCGGATACCATAGCAACACCTTAGCAACCGCCTAGCAACACCCTAGCAACCACCTAGCAACACCTTAGCAACCACCCCGGATACCATAGCAACACCTTAGCAACCGCCTAGCAACACCCTAGCAACCACCTAGCAACACCTTAGCAACCACCCCGGATACCATAGCAACACCTTAGCAACCACCTAGCAACACCTTAGCAACCACCCCGGATACCATAGCAACACCTTAGCAACCGCCTAGCAACCATCTAGCAACACCTTAGCAACCACCCCGGATACCATTGCAACACCTTAGCAACCACCTAGCAACACCTTAGCAACCACCTAGCAACCACTTAGCAACACCTTAGCAACCACCCTGGATACGATAGCAACACCTTAGCAACCACTTAGCAACACCTTAGCAACACCATAGCAGATACCAGCCAGCTCTGCAATCACACTCGCAGTTTCTGTAGGAACTGCAATCTAGTTATTATTATTATTATTATTCCACCTGTTTTTTGTCCGGTTAACTAGTGCCGCAGTTTTCGAAATATCGACTTCGTTCAAAAGAGAAAACGTGCGTCCTTATCGGGAATGGTGGGCTTGTATACAGCTTTCCGATCGGACTTACGTTTTTCGTAAAAACTTCGTAAGTACGCGTTTTTTTGCCCATTGAAAATGAATGGGCAGAACTTTGCACGCCCGTGGACGTCGCAATTTTTGAAATACTAAGATGAAACCAATTGAGGACCTGTAGAACTTATTGAGCTCTTTCCGAAAATATGCGTTACGAAAAGTTACGACGTACGGATTTCGTACGAATGTCGTACGAAGTGGCCCCATTGGAATGAATGGGGCCAATCGGAGGACGGCAGCTAGATCGAAGGACAGGTAGCTAGAACTCCAGTACTGTGTGTAATGGAGCAGCTATGGGATAAATCAGCGTTAGGTCAAAAGTTTGGACACCCCGGCCCCCCAGTACTGTGTGTAATGGAGCCATGGGTCAAAAGTTTGGACACCCCGGCCCCCCAGTACTGTGTGTACTGGAGCCACGGGTCAAAAGTTTGGACACCCCCGAACGGCCAGAGCAACCTAGCGTGCATAGCTGATTGATGTATTTGCACGTTGCGTAGCAACGTGCAAACACCATTTAATCTAATTTATGCATATAAATCACCTAGCAACCACCTAGAAACACCATAGCAACCACCACAGATACCATAGCAACACCTTAGCAACCGCCTAACAACACCTTAGCAACCACCTAGCAACCACCTAGCAACACCTTAGCAACCTCCCCGGATACCATAGCAACACCTTAGCAACCGCCTAGCAACACCTTAGCAACCGCATAGCAACCACTTAGCAACACCTTAGCAACCACCCCGGATACCATAGCAACACCTTAGCAACCGCCTAGCAACCACCTAGCAACACCTTAGCAACCACCCCGGATACCATAGCAACACCTTAGCAACCGCCTAGCAACACCTTAGCAACCACCTAGCAACACCTTAGCAACCACCCCGGATACCATAGCAACACCTTAGCAACCGCCTAGCAACACCCTAGCAACCACCTAGCAACCACCTAGCAACACCTTAGCAACCACCCCGGATACCATAGCAACACCTTAGCAACCGCCTAGCAACACCTTAGCAACCACCTAGCAACCACCTAGCAACACCTTAGCAACCACCCTGGATACCATAGCAACACCTTAGCAACCACCTAGCAACACCCTAGCAACCACCTAGCAACCACCTAGCAACACCTTAGCAACCACCCCGGATACCATAGCAACACCTTAGCAACCGCCTAGCAACACCCTAGCAACCACCTAGCAACCACCTAGCAACACCTTAGCAACCACCCCGGATACCATAGCAACACCTTAGCAACCGCCTAGCAACACTCTAGCAACCACCTAGCAACCACCTAGCAACACCTTAGCAACCACCCCGGATACCATAGCAACACCTTAGCAACCGCCTAGCAACACCTTAGCAACCACCTAGCAACCACTTAGCAACACCTTAGCAACCACCCCGGATACCATAGCAACACCTTAGCAACCGCCTAGCAACACCCTAGCAACCACCTAGCGACACCTTAGCAACCACCCCGGATACCATAGCAACACCTTAGCAACCGCCTAGCAACACCCTAGCAACCACCTAGCAACACCTTAGCAACCACCCCGGATACCATAGCAACACCTTAGCAACCACCTAGCAACACCTTAGCAACCACCCCGGATACCATAGCAACACCTTAGCAACCGCCTAGCAACACCCTAGCAACCACCTAGCAACACCTTAGCAACCACCCCGGATACCATAGCAACACCTTAGCAACCACCTAGCAACACCTTAGCAACCACCCCGGATACCATAGCAACACCTTAGCAACCGCCTAGCAACCATCTAGCAACACCTTAGCAACCACCCCGGATACCATTGCAACACCTTAGCAACCACCTAGCAACACCTTAGCAACCACCTAGCAACCACTTAGCAACACCTTAGCAACCACCCTGGATACGATAGCAACACCTTAGCAACCACTTAGCAACACCTTAGCAACACCATAGCAGATACCAGCCAGCTCTGCAATCACACTCGCAGTTTCTGTAGGAACTGCAATCTAGTTATTATTATTATTATTATTATTATTATTATTATTATTCCACCTGTTTTTTGTCCGGTTAACTAGTGCCGCAGTTTTCGAAATATCGACTTCGTTCAAAAGAGAAAACGTGCGTCCATATCGGGAATGGTGGGCTTGTATACAGCTTTCCGATCGGACTTACGTTTTTCGTAAAAACTTCGTAAGTACGCGTTTTTTTGACCATTGAAAATGAATTGGCAGAACTTTGCACGCCCGTGGACGTCGCAATTTTTGAAATACGAAGATGAAACCAATTGAGGACCTGTAGAACTTATTGAGCTCTTTCCGAAAATATGCGTTACGAAACGTTACGACGTACGAATTTCGTACGAATGTCGTACGAAGTGGCCCCATTGGAATGAATGGGGCCAATCGGAGGACGGCAGCTAGATCGAAGGACAGGTAGCTAGAACTCCAGTACTGTGAGTGTATGGAGCAGCTATGGGATAAAACAGCATTAGGTCAAAAGTTTGGACACCCCGGCCCCCCAGTACTGTGTGTAATGGAGCCACGGGTCAAAAGTTTGGACACCCCGGCCCCCCAGTACTGTGTGTAATGGAGCCACGGGTCAAAAGTTTGGACACCCCCGAACGGCCAGAGCAACCTAGCGTGCATAGCTGATTGATGTATTTGCACGTTGCGTAGCAACGTGCAAACACCATTTAATCTAATTTATGCATATAAATCACCTAGCAACCACCTAGAAACACCATAGCAACCACCCCGGATACCATAGCAACACCTTAGCAACCGCCTAGCAACACCCTAGCAACCACCTAGCAACCACCTAGCAACACCTTAGCAACCATCCCGGATACCATAGCAACACCTTAGCAACCGCCTAGCAACACCCTAGCAACCACCTAGCAACACCTTAGCAACCACCCCGGATACCATAGCAACACCTTAGCAACCGCCTGGCAACACCTTAGCAACCACCTAGCAACAACCTAGCAACACCTTAGCAACCACCCCGGATACCATAGCAACACCTTAGCAACCGCCTAGCAACACCTTAGCAACCACCTACCAACCACTTAGCAACACCTTAGCAACCACCCCGGATACCATAGCAACACCTTAGCAACCGCCTAGCAACACCCTAGCAACCACCTAGCAACCACCTAGCAACACCTTAGCAACCACCCCGGATACCATAGCAACACCTTAGCAACCGCCTAGCAACACCCTAGCAACCACCTAGCAACCACCTAGCAACACCTTAGCAACCACCCCAAATACCATAGCAACACCTTAGCAACCGCCTAGCAACACCTTAGCAACCGCCTAGCAACACCTTAGCAACCACCTAGCAACCACCTAGCAACACCTTAGCAACCACCCCGGATACCATAGCAACACCTTAGCAACCGCCTAGCAACACCCTAGCAACCACCTAGCAACCACCTAGCAACACCTTAGCAACCACCCCGGATACCATAGCAACACCTTAGCAACCGCCTAGCAACACCTTAGCAACCACCTAGCAACCACCTAGCAACACCTTAGCAACCACCCCGGATACCATAGCAACACCTTAGCAACCGCCTAGCAACACCTTAGCAACCACCTAGCAACCACCTAGCAACACCTTAGCAACCACCCCGGATACCATAGCAACACCTTAGCAACCGCCTAGCAACACCTTAGCAACCACCTAGCAACACCTTAGCAACCACCCCGGATACCATAGCAACACCTTAGCAACCGCCTAGCAACACCCTAGCAACCACCTAGCAACCACCTAGCAACACCTTAGCAACCACCCCGGATACCATAGCAACACCTTAGCAACCGCCTAGCAACACCTTAGCAACCACCTAGCAACCACCTAGCAACACCTTAGCAACCACCCCGGATACCATAGCAACACCTTAGCAACCGCCTAGCAACACCTTAGCAACCACCTAGCAACCACCTAGCAACACCTTAGCAACCACCCCGGATACATAGCAACACCTTAGCAACCGCCTAGCAACACGCTAGCAACCACCTAGCAACCACCTAGCAACACCTTAGCAACCACCCCGGATACCATAGCAACACCTTAGCAACCGCCTAGCAACACCCTAGCAACCACCTAGCAACCACCTAGCAACACCTTAGCAACCACCCCGGATACCATAGCAACACCTTAGCAACCGCCTAGCAACACCCTAGCAACCACCTAGCAACCACCTAGCAACACCTTAGCAACCACCCCGGATACCATAGCAACACCTTAGCAACCGCCTAGCAACACCCTAGCAACCACCTAGCAACACCTTAGCAACCACCCCGGATACCATAGCAACACCTTAGCAACCGCCTAGCAACACCCTAGCAACCACCTAGCAACCACCTAGCAACACCTTAGCAACCACCCTGGATACCATAGCAACACCTTAGCAACCGCCTAGCAACACCCTAGCAACCACCTAGCAACCACCTAGCAACACCTTAGCAACCACCCCGGATACCATAGCAACACCTTAGCAACCGCCTAGCAACACCCTAGCAACCACCTAGCAACACCTTAGCAACCACCCCGGATACCATAGCAACACCTTAGCAACCGCCTAGCAACACCCTAGCAACCACCTAGCAACCACCTAGCAACACCTTAGCAACCACCCTGGATACCATAGCAACACCTTAGCAACTGCCTAGCAACACCTTAGCAACCACCTAGCAACCACTTAGCAACACCTTAGCAACCACCCCGGATACCATAGCAACACCTTAGCAACCGCCTAGCAACCACCTAGCAACCACCTAGCAACACCTTAGCAACCACCCCGGATACCATAGCAACACCTTAGCAACCGCCTAGCAACGCCCTAGCAACGCCCTAGCAACCACCTAGCAACACCTTAGCAACCACCCCGGATACCATAGCAACACCTTAGCAACCGCCTAGCAACACCTTAGCAACCACCTAGCAACCACCTAGCAACACCTTAGCAACCACCCCGGATACCATAGCAACACCTTAGCAACCGCCTAGCAACCACCTAGCAACCACCTAGCAACACCTTAGCAACCACCCCGGATACCATAGCAACACCTTAGCAACCGCCTAGCAATACCTTAGCAACCACCTAGCAACCACCTAGCAACATCTTAGCAACCACCCCGGATACCATAGCAACACCTTAGCAACCACCTAGCAACACCTTAGCAACCACCTAGCAACACCTTAGCAGATACCAGCCAGCACTGCAATCACACTCGCAGTTTCTGCAGGAACTGCAATCTAGTTATTATTATTATTATTATTATTATTATTATTATTCCACCTGTTTTTTGTCCGGTTAACTAGTGCCGCAGTTTTCGAAATATCGACTTCGTTCAAAAGAGAAAACGTGCGTCCATATCGGGAATGGTGGGCTTGTATACAGCTTTCCGATCGGACTTACGTTTTTCGTAAAAACTTCGTAAGTACGCGTTTTTTTGCCCATTGAAAATGAATGGGCAGAACTTTGCACGTCCGTGGACGTCGCAATTTTTGAAATACGAAGATGAAACCAATTGAGGACCTGTAGAACTTATTGAGCTCTTTCCGAAAATATGCGTTACGAAAAGTTACGACGTACGGATTTCGTACGAATGTCGTACGAAGTGGCCCCATTGGAATGAATGGGGCCAATCGGAGGACGGCAGCTAGATCGAAGGACAGGTAGCTAGAACTCCAGTACTGTGAGTGTATGGAGCAGCTATGGGATAAATCAGCGTTAGGTCAAAAGTTTGGACACCCCGGCCCCCCCCAGTACTGTGTGTAATGGAGCCACGGGTCAAAAGTTTGGACACCCCGGCCCCCCCCAGTACTGTGTGTAATGGAGCCATGGGTCAAAAGTTTGGACACCCCGGCCCCCCAGTACTGTGTGTAATGGAGCCACGGGTCAAAAGTTTGGACACCCCCGAACGGCCAGAGCAACCTAGCGTGCATAGCTGATTGATGTATTTGCACGTTGCGTAGCAACGTGCAAACACCATTTAATCTAATTTATGCATGTAAATCACCTAGCAACCACCTAGAAACACCATAGCAACCACCACAGATACCATAGCAACACCTTAGCAACCGCCTAGCAACACCTTAGCAACCACCTACCAACCACTTAGCAACACCTTAGCAACCACCCCGGATACCATAGCAACCGCCTAGCAACACCCTAGCAACCACCTAGCAACACCTTAGCAACCACCCCGGATACCATAGCAACACCTTAGCAACCGCCTAGCAACACCCTAGCAACCACCTAGCAACCACCTGGCAACACCTTAGCAACCACCCCGGATACCATAGCAACACCTTAGCAACCGCCTAGCAACACCCTAGCAACCACCTAGCAACCACCTAGCAACACCTTAGCAACCACCCCGGATACCATAGCAACACCTTAGCAACCGCCTAGCAACCACCTAGCAACACCTTAGCAACCACCCCGGATACCATAGCAACACCTTAGCAACCGCCTAGCAACGCCTTAGCAACCACCTAGCAACCACCTAGCAACACCTTAGCAACCACCTAGCAACCACCTAGCAACACCTTAGCAACCACCCCGGATACCATAGCAACACCTTAGCAACCGCCTAGCAACACCCTAGCAACCACCTAGCAACACCTTAGCAACCACCCAAGATACAATAGCAACACCTTAGCAGCCGCCTAGCAACACCCTAGCAACCACCTAGCAACACCTTAGCAACCACCCCGGATACCATAGCAACACCTTAGCAACCGCCTAGCAACGCCTTAGCAACCACCTAGCAACCACCTAGCAACACCTTAGCAACCACCTAGCAACCACCTAGCAACACCTTAGCAACCACCCCGGATACCATAGCAACACCTTAGCAACCGCCTAGCAACACCCTAGCAACCACCTAGCAACACCTTAGCAACCACCCAAGATACAATAGCAACACCTTAGCAGCCGCCTAGCAACACCCTAGCAACCACCTAGCAACACCTTAGCAACCACCCCGGATACCATAGCAACACCTTAGCAACCGCCTAGCAACACCTTAGCAACCACCTAGCAACCACCTAGCAACACCTTAGCAACCACCCCAAATACCATAGCAACACCTTAGCAACCGCCTAGCAACACCTTAGCAACCGCCTAGCAACACCTTAGCAACCACCCCGGATACCATAGCAACACCTTAGCAACCGCCTAGCAACACCCTAGCAACCACCTAGCAACCACCTAGCAACACCTTAGCAACCACCCCGGATACCATAGCAACACCTTAGCAACCGCCTAGCAACACCCTAGCAACCACCTAGCAACCACCTAGCAACACCTTAGCAACCACCCCAGATACCATAGCAACACCTTAGCAACCGCCTAGCAACACCTTAGCAACCACCTAGCAACACCTTAGCAACCACCCCGGATACCATAGCAACACCTTAGCAACCACCCCGGATACCATAGCAACACCTTAGCAACCGCCTAGCAACACCCTAGCAACCACCTAGCAACACCTTAGCAACCACCCCGGATACCATAGCAACACCTTAGCAACCGCCTAGCAACACCTTAGCAACCACCTACCAACCACTTAGCAACACCTTAGCAACCACCCCGGATACCATAGCAACACCTTAGCAACCGCCTAGCAACACCCTAGCAACCACCTAGCAACCACCTAGCAACACCTTAGCAACCACCCCGGATACCATAGCAACACCTTAGCAACCACCTAGCAACCGCCTAGCAACACCCTAGCAACCACCTAGCAACCACCTAGCAACACCTTAGCAACCACCCCGGATACCATAGCAACACCTTAGTAACCGCCTAGCAACACCCTAGCAACCACCTAGCAACCACCTAGCAACACCTTAGCAACCACCCCGGATACCATAGCAACACCTTAGCAACCGCCTAGCAACACCCTAGCAACCACCTAGCAACCACCTAGCAACACCTTAGCAACCACCCCAGATACCATAGCAACACCTTAGCAACCGCCTAGCAACACCTTAGCAACCACCTAGCAACACCTTAGCAACCACCCCGGATACCATAGCAACACCTTAGCAACCACCCCGGATACCATAGCAACACCTTAGCAACCGCCTAGCAACACCCTAGCAACCACCTAGCAACACCTTAGCAACCACCCCGGATACCATAGCAACACCTTAGCAACCGTCTAGCAACACCCTAGCAACCACCTAGCAACACCTTAGCAACCACCCCGGATACCATAGCAACACCTTAGCAACCGCCTAGCAACACCCTAGCAACCACCTAGCAACACCTTAGCAACCATCCTGGATACCATAGCAACACCTTAGCAACCGCCTAGCAATACCTTAGCAACCACCTAGCAACATCTTAGCAACCACCCCGGATACCACAGCAACACCTTAGCAACCACCTAGCAACACCTTAGCAACCACCTAGCAACACCTTAGCAGATACCAGCCAGCACTGCAATCACACTCGCAGTTTCTGCAGGAACTGCAATCTAGTTATTATTATTATTATTATTATTATTATTATTATTATTATTATTCCACCTGTTTTTTGTCCGGTTAACTAGTGCCGCAGTTTTCGAAATATCGACTTCGTTCAAAAGAGAAAACGTGCGTCCATATCGGGAATGGTGGGCTTGTATACAGCTTTCCGATCGGACTTACGTTTTTCGTAAAAACTTCGTAAGTACGCGTTTTTTTGACCATTGAAAATGAATGGGCAGAACTTTGCACGCCCGTGGACGTCGCAATTTTTGAAATACGAAGATGAAACCAATTGAGGACCTGTAGAACTTATTGAGCTCTTTCCGAAAATATGCGTTACGAAAAGTTACGTCGTACGGATTTCGTACGATTGTCGTACGAAGTGGCCCCATTGGCATGAATGGGGCCAATCGGAGGACGGCAGCTAGATCGAAGGACAGGTAGCTAGAACTCCAGTACTCTGTGTAATGGAGCAGCTATGGGATAAAACAGCATTAGGTCAAAAGTTTGGACACCCCGGCCCCCCAGTACTGTGTGTAATGGAGCCACGGGTCAAAAGTTTGGACACCCCGGCCCCCCAGTACTGTGTGTAATGGAGCCACGGGTCAAAAGTTTGGACACCCCCGAACGGCCAGAGCAACCTAGCGTGCATAGCTGATTGATGTATTTGCACGTTGCGTAGCAACGTGCAAACACCATTTAATCAAATTTATGCATATACATCACCTAGCAACCACTTAGAAACACCATAGCAACCACCCTGGATACCATAGCAACACCTTAGCAACCACCTAGCAACTGCTTAGTAGTGACCTACCAACCACTTAGCAACACCAAAGCAACCACCCTGGATACCATAGCAACACCTTAGCAACTGCCTAGCAACACCATAGCAACCACCTAGCAACCATCTAGCAACACCTTAGCAACCACCCCGGATACCATAGCAACACCTTAGCAACCGCCTAGCAACACCCTAGCAACCACCTAGCAACCACCTAGCAACACCTTAGCAACCACCCCGGATACCATAGCAACACCTTAGCAACCGCCTAGCAACACCCTAGCAACCACCTAGCAACACCTTAGCAACCACCCCGGATACCATAGCAACACCTTAGCAACCGCCTAGCAACACCCTAGCAACCACCTAGCAACCACCTAACAACACCTTAGCAACCACCCCGGATACCATAGCAACACCTTAGCAACCGCCTAGCAACACCCTAGCAACCACCTAGCAACACCTTAGCAACCACCCCGGATACCATAGCAACACCTTAGCAACCGCCTAGAAACACCTTTGCAACCACCTAGCAACCACCTAGCAACACCTTAGCAACCACCCCGGATACCATAGCAACACCTTAGCAACCGCCTAGCAACACCCTAGCAACCACCTAGCAACCACCTAGCAACACCTTAGCAACCACCCCGGATACCATAGCAACACCTTAGCAACCGCCTAGAAACACCCTAGCAACCACCTAGCAACACCTTAGCAACCACCCCGGATACCATAGCAACACCTTAGCAACCGCCTAGCAACACCCTAGCAACCACCTAGCAACCACCTAGGAACACCTTAGCAACCACCCCGGATACCATAGCAACACCTTAGCAACCGCCTAGCAACACCTTAGCAACCACCTAGCAACCACCTAGCAACACCTTAGCAACCACCCCGGATACCATAGCAACACCTTAGCAACCGCCTAGCAACACCTTAGCAACCACCTAGCAACACCTTAGCAACCACCCCGGATACCATAGCAACATCTTAGCAACCGCCTAGCAACACCCTAGCAACCACCTAGCAACCACCTAGCAACACCTTAGCAACCACCCCAGATACCATATCAACACTTTAGCAACCGCCTAGCAACACCCTAGCAACCACCTAGCAACACCTTAGCAACCACCCCGGATACCATAGCAACACCTTAGCAACCGCCTAGCAACACCTTAGCAACCACCTAGCAACACCTTAGCAACCACCCCGGATACCATAGCAACACCTTATCAACCGCCTAGCAACACCTTAGCAACCACCTAGCAACACCTTAGCAACCACCCCGGATACCATAGCAACACCTTAGCAACCGCCTAGCAACACCTTAGCAACCACCTAGCAACCACTTAGCAACACCTTAGCAACCACCCCGGATACCATAGCAACACCTTAGCAACCGCCGAGCAACACCCTAGCAACCACCTAGCAACACCTTAGCAACCACCCCGGATACCATAGCAACACCTTAGCAACCGCCTAGCAACACCCTAGCAACCACCTAGCAACACCTTAGCAACCACCCTGGATACCATAGCAACACCTTAGCAACCGCCTAGCAACACCTTAGCAACCACCTAGCAACCACTTAGCAACACCTTAGCAACCACCCCGGATACCATAGCAACACCTTAGCAACCACCTAGCAACCACCTAGCAACACCTTAGCAACCACCCCGGATACCATAGCAACACCTTAGCAACCGCCTAGCAACCACCTAGCAACCACCTAGCAACACCTTAGCAACCACCCCGGATACCATAGCAACACCTTAGCAACCGCCTAGCAATACCTTAGCAACCACCTAGCAACCACCTAGCAACATCTTAGCAACCACCCCGGATACCATAGCAACACCTTAGCAACCACCTAGCAACACCTTAGCAACCACCTAGCAACACCTTAGCAGATACCAGCCAGCACTGCAATCACACTCGCAGTTTCTGCAGGAACTGCAATCTAGTTATTATTATTATTCCACCTGTTTTTTGTCCGGTTAACTAGTGCCGCAGTTTTCGAAATATCGACTTCGTTCAAAAGAGAAAACGTGCGTCCATATCGGGAATGGTGGGCTTGTATACAGCTTTCCGATCGGACTTACGTTTTTCGTAAAAACTTCGTAAGTACGCGTTTTTTTGCCCATAGAAAATGAATGGGCAGAACTTTGCACGTCCGTGGACGTCGCAATTTTTGAAATACTAAGATGAAACCAATTGAGGACCTGTAGAACTTATTGAGCTCTTTCCGAAAATATGCGTTACGAAAAGTTACGACGTACGGATTTCGTACGATTGTCGTACGAAGTGGCCCCATTGGAATGAATGGGGTCAATCGGAGGACGGCAGCTAGATCGAAGGACAGGTAGCTAGAACTCCAGTACTGTGAGTGTATGGAGCAGCTATGGGATAAAACAGCATTAGGTCAAAAGTTTGGACACCCCGGCCCCCCAGTACTGTGTGTAATGGAGCCACGGGTCAAAAGTTTGGACACCCCGGCCCCCCAGTACTGTGTGTAATGGAGCCACGGGTCAAAAGTTTGGACACCCCCGAACGGCCAGAGCAACCTAGCGTGCATAGCTGATTGATGTATTTGCACGTTGCGTAGCAACGTGCAAACACCATTTAATCAAATTTATGCATATACATCACCTAGCAACCACCTAGAAACACCATAGCAACCACCCTGGATACCATAGCAACACCTTAGCAACCGCCTAGCAACACCATAGCAACCACCTAGCAACCATCTAGCAACACCTTAGCAACCACCCCAGATACCATAGCAACACCTTAGCAACCACCTAGCAACCACCTAGCAACACCTTAGCAACCACCCCGGATACCATAGCAACACCTTAGCAACCGCCTAGCAACACCCTAGCAACCACCTAGCAACCACCTAGCAACACCTTAGCAACCACCCCGGATACCATAGCAACACCTTAGCAACCGCCTAGCAACACCCTAGCAACCACCTAGCAACACCTTAGCAACCACCCCGGATACCATAGCAACACCTTAGCAACCGCCTAGCAACACCCTAGCAACCACCTAGCAACCACCTAGCAACACCTTAGCAACCACCCCGGATACCATAGCAACACCTTAGCAACCGCCTAGCAACACCCTAGCAACCACCTAGCAACCACCTAGCAACACCTTAGCAACCACCCCGGATACCATAGCAACACCTTAGCAACCGCCTAGCAACACCTTAGCAACCACCTAGCAACACCTTAGCAACCACCCCGGATACCATAGCAACACCTTAGCAACCGCCTAGCAACACCCTAGAAACCACCTAGCAACCACCTAGCAACACCCTAGCAACCACCGTGGATACCATAGCAACACCTTAGCAACCGCCTAGCAACACCTTAGCAACCACCTAGCAACCACCTAGCAACACCTTAGCAACCACCCCGGATACCATAGCAACACCTTAGCAACCGCCTAGCAACACCCTAGCAACCACCTAGCAACCACCTAGCAACACCTTAGCAACCACCCTGGATACCATAGCAACACCTTAGCAACCGCCTAGCAACACCCTAGCAACCACCTAGCAACACCTTAGCAACCACCCCGGATACCATAGCAACACCTTAGCAACCGCCTAGCAACACCTTAGCAACCACCTAGCAACACCTTAGCAACCTCCCCGGATACCATAGCAACACCTTAGCAACCGCCTAGCAACACCCTAGCAACCACCTAGCAACCACCTAGCAACACCTTAGCAACCACCCCGGATACCATAGCAACACCTTAGCAACTGCCTAGCAACCACCTAGCAACACCTTAGCAACCACCCCGGGTACCATAGCAACACCTTATCAACCGCCTAGCAACACCTTAGCAACCACCTAGCAACACCTTAGCAACCACCCCGGATACCATAGCAACACCTTAGCAACCGCCTAGCAACACCCTGGCAACCACCTAGCAACCACCTAGCAACACCTTAGCAACCACCGCGGATACCATAGCAACACCTTAGCAACCGCCTAGCAACACCTTAGCAACCACCTAGCAACCACCTAGCAACACCTTAGCAACCACCCCGGATACCATAGCAACACCTTAGCAACCGCCTAGCAACACCTTAGCAACCACCTAGCAACCACCTAGCAACACCTTAGCAACCACCCCGGATACCATAGCAACACCTTAGCAACCACCCCGGATACCATAGCAACACCTTAGCAACCGCCTAGCAACACCTTAGCAACCACATAGCAACCACCTAGCAACACCTTAGCAACCACCCCGGATACCATAGCAACACCTTAGCAACCACCCCGGATACCATAGCAACACCTTAGCAACCGCCTAGCAACACCCTAGCAACCACCTAGCAACCACCTAGCAACACCTTAGCAACCACCCCGGATACCATAGCAACACCTTAGCAACCGCCTAGCAACACCTTAGCAACCACCTAGCAACCACCTAGCAACACCTTAGCAACCACCCCGGATACCATAGCAACACCTTAGCAACCGCCTAGCAACACTCTAGCAACCACGTAGCAACCACCTAGCAACACCTTAGCAACCACCCCGGATACCATAGCAACACCTTAGCAACTGCCTAGCAACACCTTAGCAACCACCTAGCAACCACTTAGCAACACCTTAGCAACCACCCCGGATACCATAGCAACACCTTAGCAACCGCCTAGCAACACCCTAGCAACCACCTAGCAACCACCTAGCAACACCTTAGCAACCACCCTGGATACCATAGCAACACCTTAGCAACCGCCTAGCAACACTCTAGCAACCACCTAGCAACCACCTAGCAACACCTTAGCAACCACCCCGGATACCATAGCAACACCTTAGCAACCGCCTAGCAACACCCTAGCAACCACCTAGCAACACCTTAGCAACCACCCTGGATACCGTAGCAACACCTTAGCAACCACCTAGCAACCACTTAGCAACAACTTAGCAACCACCCTGGATACCATAGCAACACCTTAGCAACCGCCTAGCAACCACCTAGCAACCACCTAGCAACACCTTAGCAACCACCCCGGATACCATAGCAACACCTTAGCAACCGCCTAGCAACCACCTAGCAACCACCTAGCAACACCTTAGCAACCACCCCGGATACCATAGCAACACCTTAGCAACCGCCTAGCAATACCTTAGCAACCACCTAGCAACATCTTAGCAACCACCCCGGATACCATAGCAACACCTTAGCAACCACCTAGCAACACCTTAGCAACCACCTAGCAACACCTTAGCAGATACCAGCCAGCACTGCAATCACACTCGCAGTTTCTGCAGGAACTGCAATCTAGTTTTACTTAGAGTTCTGTAGAGGTATTTTAAACCAGAGTATCTGTACTTCTACCTACAGAGTAATAAATGGAGATGTTTTTATGTGTGCAGGTCTGCTGGGTGTGGCTCCGACGATGCCGCTCCTGGCTAACCCGGCTCTCTCGGCGGCTCTGGTTCAGATGCTGGTTCAGAATCAGGTTCAGCAGGTACGGACCGGCGTCCTCTTATCTCTTTATTTCCTCCTCCTGTAAACAGTGTTCTCTCTTCAGTATTCTCTCACCTTCACCTCCTGTTCTGCCTCTTCAGCACGCTCTTCTAGGAAACCCTCTGCTCTGGGCTCAGGTTCTGCACAGTAAAGAAAGTCGGCTGCTGCCCTGTGTGAGTGCGGTAGTGTGAGGGTTTGGTGTGAGTGCGGTAGTGTGAGGGTTTGGTGTGAGTGCGGTAGTGTGAGGGTTTGGTGTGAGTGCGGTAGTGTGAGGGTTTGGTGTGAGTGCGGTAGTGTGAGGGTTTGGTGTGAGTGCGGTAGTGTGAGGGTTTGGTGTGAGTGCGGTAGTGTGAGGGTTTGGTGTGAGTGCGGTAGTGTGAGGGTTTGGTGTGAGTGCGGTAGTGTGAGGGTTTGGTGTGAGTGCGGTAGTGTGAGGGTTTGGTGTGAGTGCGGTAGTGTGAGGGTTTGGTGTGGTTTGCTGTGCTGAGTGTCTGATCCTTTCAGTTGTAAGAATGAAAGAGACGTGCTTTAGACTCTACTAAAAGCAAAAGAATAAAAGTAAGTCTTATCGTCTCTTAAAAACATAAAACTGATGCCTAGTCTGTCGGTAGGGATTTATTCTACAGTCTGGGAGCATGATCTGCAAAATCCTGATCACCCTTTTTATAAATTGGGCATTATTAAGTGGATATATCTGATACACAGCTGTGCAGTTTAGTCTAAAAAGCCAAATATTTGGCCTAAGGATTGGCAGTGTAAATCCAGGGTTATGCTGCTTCTGCATCAGCAGCCGGAGTCAGAGAGAGGGAGTACAGTAGGCCATGCTTTTTCTCCTTCAGCAGCCAGAGTCTAGTTTGTATTGTACGAGTTATATTAGTTTGTTATCTTCATTTCAAGGATTACTTGCTCTTAATTTGTATTAATAAATCGTTTTATTTTATTTGTATTATGGTTACATGTTATGTTTGATTAGCTGGATCAAGTATTACATGATAAATGTTATGTTAAGGTAGAGTCTGGAGAACAGAGTCTCATTCACAGGTGTGCAGAATTGGACAGGTTAAATCATTAGTTGCCGTTTCTTCTCTTTTTAAAAAAATACCTACTTAATACTGTATAATCTAGTCACTGAGTGAATATACGTCCTCATGGGGACTGCCGTGCTTTATGGTATGTTGGAGGTTTAAAGAAGGTAAACAATCTGTATAAGTTTTAACTCATCTGTTTTTTTTTTAACTCTTTGGGTGTTTTATTTGGGTTCTGGTAGTTTTTCCGTGTGTGTGTGTGTGTGTGTGGTTCTGCAGAACGCTGAATACCCATTAATACCTATTAAAGTGGTGTTTTTGTTTGTGCTGTGCTGCTGAAGTGTTGCTGTTCTTATTATTTTGCTAAAGTCTATTTAACATATTTTAAATAACCCTGAACTTTCTGAACTCTACGTGGAGGAGCTGTGAGTGCATGCCAGTGTTCAGTACTGATCTGGACTTTACTCAGACTTTATCAGAGTCTGAGTGAGGTCGGGGTTAGCCTATTTGTCTATTTGTGATTAAAAGAGATGGACTGAAATGTCTCAACTGGAAAAAGTTGCCTCAATACAGAATGTTTTGAATAATAATAATAATAATTATTATTATTATTATAAGTTTGTATTATTGCGTAAATTAAATGGTCTGAATGTATTTTATCTTCATTTTTAGGACAATATAAGTATTTTTGATAAATAAATACTGATGTGCTGTGCTACGTTTCATAGAGGTAACACTACAATATGATTTATAAGTAATTAGTCACTGTTTCACACATTATTTAGGTTTTCAAATAATTGAATGCATAATATTTCATATTAATATTCTTAATATGATTTTTTTTGTTAATTTCAAGAAAATGCGACATTCAAACAAATTAGTTTTATTTAATATAGATGTGACTTCATACACAATCTATAAATGTTTCTTTTGCATAAACCAAAGCAATAGTGTATAATATAATTGTATAACAAATGAAAGAAGTAAAGTAGTGGAACAACCAAAAGCTAAATCGCAGCATATTTAGCATATAAACGGCAAACAAGTAATTTAAAGTAAAAACAATAAATAGCAAAACAAAAACTAAAGGTTTCCTTAAAGAATATTATGTTTGTAATATAGTGTACAATACGATCTGGTACACACCCACTGCCAAATTCTCATTGCTTCCCTATTAAAAAGAGTAGTAATTTAATCATTTATTTATGTATTGTTTGATAATTTGAAATCTGAACCATGTGGCTCCTGTAGGGAGAACAAATCTGAATTAGGGATGGGCGATATGGCTCTAAACTAATATCACGATATTTCAGGGTATTTTTGTGATAACGATATACTTGGCGATAAAGGAAAACTGAAATGATTAATTCATTTCAGGAATATAGTATAATAGTATAACAGTATAATCATAATGTGGCAAAATAAATAATATAGCATAAAATAATATAATGCAGCAAATAATATTGCAGAATATTTAGTGCATGCATATAAACTGCAAACTAAAACAATTATACAATAAATACACCTAAAGCTTCACAGTAAATAATAGACTACTTTAAAGACAGAACAGCCCTATTATCACGATATGGATTTTTAATATCATGATATTTCTGTGTCACGATATATTGTATACCATATAATATTGCCCACCCCTAATCTGAATCTGTACGTGTGAAAGAGCGGCTTGTGTTTGTGTGAATCTGATTCTCCTCTGGTTTTGTGATGTTTGTATATTAAAGCTGTGTTTGTGAACAGTGTGTGTTGTGTTCTGCAGGCTGGACTGCTGGGGGAGAATCCACTGACTGCTCTACCATTACAACAACAACAACAGCAGCAGCAGCAGAGCCTGAACGTACTGGGAGATCTACCTCACACCGTGCAGAACCTTCTACAGCAGGGTACAGGATTCACCACTGCACTCTAAACATCTATTAGCAAAAACTACACAAAATACAGCTCTGAAAAAATAACATTTCACTTTAGCAAATTAAAAACCTCTGGAATATAATCAAGAGGAAGATGGATGATCACAAACCATCAAACCACCAAACTGAACTGCTTGAATTTTTACACCAGGAGTAAAGCAGCATAAAGTTATCCAAAAGCAGTGTGTAAGACTGGTGGAGGAGAACATGATGCCAAGATGCATGAAATTAAACTGTGATTAAAAACCAACCAGGATTATTCCACCAAATATTGATTATTTCTGAACTCTTAAAACTTTATGAATATGAACTTGTTTTCTTTGCATTATTTGAGGTCTGAAAGCTCTGCATCTTTTTTGTTATTTCAGTCATTTCTCATTTTCTGTAAATAAATGCTCTAAATGAGAATATTTTTATTTGGAATTTGGGAGAAATGTTGTCTGTAGTTTATAGAATAAAACAACAATGTTCATTTTACTCAAACATAAACCTATAAATAGCAGAATCAGAGAAACTGATTCAGAAACTGAAGTGATCTCTTTATTTTTACAGAGCTGTTAAACAAAATTTCTTAAATAAGTTGATAAGTTATATATATATATATATTTTTTAATAATTTTATTTATATATATATATATGTTTGAGCACAAGACTGACTTAATTCAGTTACTTATTTGTGCTTATTTTGATTCCAATTAAAAAAAAAAAAGGAAAGTAAGACTGATTTTAAGATCAATTAATTAAAACAATAAGCAAAACACTGGTACATTTACACAATGCTTAGTAAGGCAATTATTCTTATCAGAGGAAAAAATACGATTAATTGCTTTTAAACTGGGTAATTTGTCTTGCTTGGACGCTGATTTTTGCTGTGTATGTCCTGCAGGTGGTCTGGCTCCAGGTCTGAACCTGCAGGCTGAAGCTCTGGGACCCATAAAGTCCTCGTCTCTGAGCCGGACGCTGGGGAGGGACCCAGAGTCCCCGACCACCCCGGTCCCCTTCCCCCCAAACCAGTCCCCTGCTCTGCAGGGTCTCAGCATGCCTCTACTGGGGAACCTGCTGGGAGGAGACGTGGTGAGTATTAGTGCATCTCAAAAAATTTGAATATCATAGAAACGTTATTTTATTTCAGTAATTCAGGTAAAAATGTGAAACTCCTATATTATATAGATGTATTAAACCCAGAGTTATCTATTTTAAGTGTTCATTTTTCTTTTATTATTGATTTATGAAGCTTACAGCCAATAAAAACCCAAAAATCAGTGTCTCAGAAAATTAGAATATTATATAATAAGACCAATTGGTACTTTTGGTAAGCAGTGTGGGCAGTGTGCCAAGTCCTGCTGGAAAATGAAATCCACATCTCTATAAAAGTGCTGTAAGATTTTCTATCAGTGCAGTGTCTAGCAGGGGATCTAAAAGCATATATATATATAATTTTTTTTTTTTTTTTTTTTTTAATTTAGTAAAAGTAATCAGTTTATTTTCCATGGTTTAAACATTTATGTAAATACAGGAGTTCTCCTTTAAATCCTTTTTGCTAACCCTGTAACCCTGTTTGTGATTTTAATGCTCTGTCTCTCTCTCATTCTTTTTTAAAGGCGTCTTTACTGGGAGATCCACCCAAAGAGATGGGAGTGTCCTCAAACCCGTTTCTGAGCGCGCCCAGTATATTCCCCTCCTCAGGTAACTCACCTGCAATTTCCACACTGATTCAAAAACAATATGTAGAAAAAACATAAAACTAAAATACGAAAAAAACTGATAAGTAATAAGATGTGTTAATAATGTATACTTTGTAATGTTATTTAGGAATTTTGCGGAGTATTAAAGTGCACTATTAATTATCGTTTATTTTCTGGTGTATTATTTTTATAAATAAGGTGCACTGGATTAAAAGGTGCATTTTAGGCAACACTAGTAAGGAACAGAGGTGTCTCTGTATTTCCCTTCTGAAGGGGAAGCTGGTTTAAGGGCCTAGGTAAATAAAACTGCAGTTCCTAAAAATATATAGATATATTTAAGTTATTCGAGTGCTGGATGTTAATCTACACAGATTTCTCTCCTAAAAACTGTTTATTTAGGTGAATAAAGCGCTTCAGATTATTTACAGGAACCTAGTAGTCTGATATACTCACCTCTGAATGGAGAAAGAGCTAGCACTGTGGCTAGCGGCTAATGCTAATGCTGCTCCAGCCTTACTGCTGGAGAAACTTTACTAAAACTCCTGTATAACTCTGTACTTCAGTGGACTGTCTTTACTGCTCCTTAATACCTGACTGGTAGAATTCATACATAAGGAGCTCCGGATTATAAAGCCTTTAAGGATGAGGATTATAAGGGATTTAGATGCACCTTTATAGTGTGAAACACGATAGTATTGATACGTCAAACTATTAAAAATGTGCTGCAGAATTAAGTGCACTGACCAACCGGACACACAAATTAAGAAGAACAATTTTCACCAATTTAATAATAAAATGTTAATGTAAACCAGATTACTGAATAATTTTATCATTATCTGCTGCATTTAATCCCCACTGTTCCGCTCTAATCTGAATAAATGCCTCTGTGCTGTAGCAGCTGCCAGCTCCAGGCCACACCCCTACAGGAAGAGACAGACGATGGGCGGAGCTTCAAACCAGCGGCCAATCCAGAGCATCCACTCCAGTTACAGCCTGCGCTGCCAGGACTCCTACACACCTGAGTTCCCCGCCCTGCACCAGGTACAGCATGAATTAAAGACCCTTGTTATACCTTTTTATAGCTGAGGTGTGGTGATTTTATCCCATTTTCTCCAATTTACACGACCAGTCACCACCTCCGATGCGTGTGAAGTCAGACTCCGCCTCTTTTTAAGCTTCTGCTGATGCTGTAGCATTGCCGAGTAGCATCACAGCGCTAACACTCGGAGGAAAGCGCAGCGACTCTGGTGGTTCTGATACATCAGCTCACAGACGCTACTGTACTGCTCATCAGATCTACTGTACTGTACCCACCCAGAGAGAGCAAGACCTACTGTGCTCTCTCAGGACTCTGGCAGCTGATGGCAAGCTGCATGAAACTCGAGTTTCTCATAGTGATGGCGCTTTAGGCTGCTGGACCACTCAGAACCCCAGAAATGAGCTGAGGTTCTTATTCAGAGTGATTTTACAAGGTCATTACCGTTACAGAGGAGGTCAGTGTAGTGTTAGGAGTCTTACCCAAGGACTTTTATTAGTGTAGAGCAGCATTCAGTCACTCAGAACTAGAATTGAACCCCAGTCTCCCACATTGTAGCTCACTGGCAGGCGGTGGTGTTATCCACTGCACTACACCAACCACTATTGTGACTCATTTCTGTTTGACTGTCCAGTTTTGAAATTGTAATTCAATTTCAATGAACCCTTTCATGTATTTATTCATATGACTGTCCTTTATTATTATTTTTAGGTATCTAACTTAAATGTTTTAAGTTTCACTATTTATCTGTTCGATTTTATATTTTTGTATTGTTTGATTGCTTAAGTTGGGTTCCTACTGTTGTCTTTTATAATTAGGTATAAATCATTCTTAGCTTTTATATTAAAATTATTTCTCTTTTCTTTTTTGTCGTTCTTTTCTTACTTTCTTTTTCTTATCTATGTAAATTCTCCATATTTGATCGACAGTGAGTACACTGAGGGTTGCTCTTATTTACCACAGAGTTTAAATCAAAGTTAATTGATTGGTATTTATTGAGCTACAGCAGCAGTGTGTACAGGGTTTTACACATTACACTCTTCTAACAGGAGTGCTAAATTAGCAAGTGCTAAAAATAATATAAATAGAAAAGATAAAGAAAATGGGTGTTCAAATTTAAACTAATTTTTATAGTCAAGCAGAATTTAATCCACTTTTATTAAAACGTAAATATTTTAAGTTAATTTTTCTTGTATTAAATTGCCAGACAGATTTATAACCCTTTATCTGCTCAGTATTTCTCTTCAGTCTCAGAACAGCAGTGTTATTGAGTGTGTGTGTGTGTGTGTGTGAGGGTTCTGTAGGTAATGTTCAGGATGTGAGGGTTTTTATCTGCTGATTTTTGATGTGTTTTATATGGATGCAGACGGTTTTATAGTGTTTATACTGCAGGAAGAAAGGGCTGCTGGGATTTATACTGAACAGTGTAGAGAACTCTCTCCTGCTGCTTCCAGAAACTCAGAACTGTAGAAACCAGCTTTACTTTTACACTCACAAACCTTTATTTATTTATTTATCTATCTATTTTATTTTTTATTTCTTTGCTTCCCTCTGAGAAAAAAAAAATCATATACAGAATTCACTCCTGCTTCACTAAAACTAAACCTTTTGCAAAAGAGAAAAAGGCAAGTAAACTCTATAAAATTTAAGTTTGTTTTTTTTAAAGAATCACTAATCATATATAATGTGGTTTAATATGATCCAGTGGAGTGCAAAGGTTTGGGTACATGATCTCCTGTATGCTATATTGTTTATCACACACCTGTACAGGTATTTTAATACTGATTTATCCTATATTTCTGCAGGACCCTCTCTCTCAGCTGTATGAGCAGCAGGACAGTCTGGACAGCGCAGGACTCTCAGTCTATGGAGTTCAGGTACTGCAAAAATACAGAATAATAATAATAATTATTGTTGTTGTTGTTGTTGTTATTGTTTTTATTATTATTGTTATTATTATAATTATTGTTTTTATTTATTATTATTATTATTATTATTTATTATTATTATTATTATTATAATTATTGTTATTGTTATTATTATTATTATTGTTTTTATTTATTATTATTATTATTATTATTTTTGTGCATTTGGTTTAGAACTTATCTGGATCTGCTAACAGTCTCTGAATTTACCCGTAATTATCAGAGCTGATTAGCAAGTCGATTAGTTTCATGAAATGTTTCCCTTTTTTATCTCTTGAATAATGAAAAATAAAATTGCCTGAATGTGTGGTTTTTATTTATTTTTTTTTTTTATTGTAGACTATTTTCAGCAATAATGTAAACATAAGATACATATTAATTTCTAAAAAATTAGTTTAAATTTAACCCTTTATTTTTTGAATAATGAAAAATTAAATGGCCTTTTTTTTTTTTTGGTTTTAATAATTGTAATATTTGTATTAAGAAATATTTTTCTGTTTTAATTTTCCCTTTTTTCCCTTTTAAATAAAAAAATAGTTTATCCATAATAAAAAAAATAGTTTATCCATTTTAATACCCCAGCAGACGTGCCAATAAAGCCCAGTACATTTACCTCAGCAGTGCTGCTCCAATTCATTTAGTTAAGTGTGGGGCCTGCGTCAGCCACTTATAATTAGGGGGTGGGACGATATATTGTAGAATGATATTTTTATTTTATTTTTTCATAAATTTAGATGTTATTAATTATTAATTATCGCACTTATGTTTTAATAAAAATAAAATATTTCACACTTCTACTCTTTAGTGATAAAACTTGGTATCCGGACTGCAATTGTAAAAACAGAAGGATCAGTGAGTTTTTAGACTTTTTTTCTCGGTCACATGACATCACGGCGTTCAGTAGCTCCTCCATTTCCACTCTGTTTCTTTTAATTGGATCTCTGTGGAAACCGTGGCGCGTCCAAAATGTAATTACAGTGCGCGGCAGTGGACAAATATCTATTTTATTAAAGGCGAGGAGACGAAACTCAGAGGTGTGCGTCCGGACGGGACTAAAATTACCGGAGGAGCACGGAGTTCAGAGAAAAACAGTAGATAATTCAGCCTGTAATTTTCTCAGAGGACGTCTGAGAAAAACACCTACATGATCGTTCTGGACGGGAATAAAATCACAGAGGATAAAAAAAACATAAAAGAGAAAATTACCCAGAACCCCCTGAGAAACTAATCCTGAATCACTATAATTATATCTAAAGTTCTGTTTTATTTGTCTCCAGCACTCTGGACTCTCCAGCTTCAGCGAGAGGGCGTCGCCCTTCAGCTACCCGCCCAGTCCCCCAGGCTCCTCCTACTTCAGCTTCGGCGCTCCCGGCAGCGTTCCCTCCGCCCACCTGAACAAGGTACTGAACCCCAACATCCAACATCAAAAAATAGATTAACTCAGCAGTACTATTTTACTCATACCTTAACCTCAGCAGTGCTATTCGAATCGTGCATTTACCTCAGCAGTGCTATTTCACTTGTACATTTACCTCGCTGTAATTTTGCCATATCTGCTGAAGAAAAAAAATTACCTGTGTTTTGTTTTTTTTTATTACAGGGGTTAGGTACAGTAATTAAAATAAATGTAGTAAAGGATGTGTGCGGTTAATCTGATGAGCAGGTTTGGTGTTTTTTGGTTTTGTTCGGTCAGGCTGTGGGAATGCCTCCAGTGACCCACTCCAGTCTGTTCTCCGCTGCTCCCGGCACCGGGCTGAAGGTAAGATATATATTTCTCATTATTAGGAGTGGTGTTATAGTAAAATTAACACACTAAGTTTCAGTAGTGTCTAATTCTTAAACTGCTTTTAAAATACCAGTAATATCCCTATACCTAAAAGAATAACAGTTAATGTATTTATTATTTTATTTCTTAATCCATTAAAATATATGCGCATAAGTGTGGTTGGCCATTGCACTTTTACTTGAGCAGTAAATTAAACATTTCCGCTTTATTTAATGACCAGTTTATATGTAATCAATACAGAACAGTAAATGAACCACTTCAGATTCCCAGCTGTGATTGAATATAAAGTGCTCAGATGCATATACTTATTTTAAATTTTAAGACGACTAAGTATTTATTAAATTGACGTCTTCTTGCTTATAGTGCTGTAACATACAGTTCCAGAAAAAAAAACGTTTACCTTTAATTGGTAAAATCAGATAAAATGAACATTGTTGTTTTATTCTATAAACTACAGACAACATTTCTCCCAAATTACAAATAAAAATATTCTCATTTAGAGCATTTATTTACAGAAAATGAGAAATGACTGAAATAACAAAAAAGATGCAGAGCTTTCAGACCTCAAATAATGCAAAGAAAACAAGTTCATATTCATAAAGTTTTAAGAGTTCAGAAATAATCAATATTTGGTGGAATAATCCTGGTTTTTAATCACAGTTTTTTTTTCATGCATCTTGGCATCATGTTCTCCTCCTCCACCAGTCTTACACACTGCTTTTGGATAACTTTATGCTGCTTTACTCCTGGTGCAAAAATAATTCAAGCAGTTCAGCTAAAGTGCTGCCACTATGATCAGGAGATTGCTAGTTAGAATCCTGGTCATGCAGCTTGTTAACAGTTGGTCTTGCTCTCTCTGGGTGGGTACAGTACAGTAGATGGCGCTCTCTCTTTCCCCTGATCACTCCTAGGGTGATGTGGATCAGCACAAGGCTGCGTCTGTGAGCTGATGTATTAGTTTCACTGTTCGAATGCTACTTTGCCCCTCTCTGACTCCTCCCTCTCTCCCGGTTGTGTTTCAGACTCCGGTGGGGGGGCAGAAGCGGCTGTTTTCGCGGTTGATCCCGTCTCCAGAGCCCAGTCCAGAGGGAGGGTACGTGGGGCAGCACTCTCAGGGTCTGGGGGGTCACTACGCCGACTCCTACCTGAAACGCAAGCGCATCTTTTAACCCCGGCTCAGCGGCGCCCCCCTCAGGACCCGCCACAGCACCCCCGGAGGGGCGGAGCCTGCCCTGGGCTGGGAGGAGTCCTGGAGCTCAGCCAGCCTGTGTTTTTTGCATGCCAGTCAATGGGAGTTCTGTTTGTGAATATGATGATTTTCAGTGTGTCTGTAAATTATTCCTTTTTTCCTTTTTTTTTAAATTAGCTTTTCGTTTTAATTTGCATTTTTAAGTTGAATTTTTTTTCCGTTATTTGCGATGACAGCAGGTACCTCACACAGGAAAGATGATCCCTTTTCTCTGTTGGTCTCAGTTTTTGTTTTACAGATTTGTTTTTTATTATTATTTATTATTTTTTCCTCTTTTCTCTCTTTTCTCTTACTCTGTTGGCTCGTTTTTTGTGTAAATAGTTGCGTAACTTTTTTTCTTGATCAGACTCCTCCCTGCTCTGCTTTCCTCTATATATATATATTGTGTTTATATGGGTTTAGGAAAGCGAGGCAGTCTCAGCTCAGCCTGTTTAAAGTGGTTTAAAGCTGATCTCAGACCTGCAGGAACAGAGTAAAGGTGATTCATGTTGTCGCAGTGTTTTGGTTTGCATATCTGCATTTATATATCAGTGTTTTTTTTGTTTGTTTTTTTACATCAGACGTCCTGCTCCGCCTCCCTGCCCCCCTGTCACCATGGCAACGGGTCCCGCATCCCTCCATCCAGTGTCCCGCATCCCTCCACTCGTCCCGTGCCCCTCCCACCCCCCCGCGTCCCGGGTTTTTCTGCACTGGTTTAGTTTTTGTTTGTGTTGCACTTGAGGGATGTGATTCAGTTTAAAATGAGCTTCCTCAGCCTCTTCCTCTTTCCTCACCTGTCAGATCTGTCTCTTCCTCCTCCTCCTCCTCTTCTTCCTCATGCTCTGTTTATTCCCTGTTTGTTCAGTCTGCAGTTTTTTGCTGTTGCAAAATGCTTGGCCTCTTTGCGTTTGTTTATGTGGAGGGATGATGCTGTTTAATGATCGAGCCCCGAGTGCCATACAAATATTCACTGGATAATTTCCTTCTTATACATATTTTATTTAGCAGTAGTGAGGGTGCTGATATTTAGGAAGTTGTGCCGGGTGGTGGATGAGCCCTGTCCATTTCAAACCTGCCATCTAACCAGTCACTCACTTCTGTTATATATAACCTATCTTGCAGTAGCACCCAGGTAATCCAAACTATTCACTGGCTAACGTCCTTTTTGGTGTATATATTCTATCCAGCAGCAGTAGTGATGCTGGGTCGTGCCTGGTTGTCACCGTGGCTTGTGCCGGGTCATTTCTGGTCAAGCCAGGTGCCTGATCATGCCGTGCCGGGTGCCATCCACCCGCTCACTCAATATATCCAGCAGTATTGAGGGTGCCTGAGCATGTGTGCCTGGTGCCTGTTTAGGTGAGCCAGGTATTGGACAAGCCCTGTCCATTTCTAACCTGCCACCTAATGAGTCACTTACTTCTGTTATAAATAATATATCCAGCAGTAGTGCCGGGTGCCCAGTTTAATCCTAACTATTTAGTGGCTTCCTTTTTGTATACATATTCTGTGCAGCAGTAGTAGTGATGCTGGGTCGTGCCGGCTCGTGCCTGGATTTGCTCAGCCCGCCTTGTTGCGGCGGTTCGTGCCGGGTAATTTCTGGTAATGCCGTGCCGGGTGCCATCCACCCGCTCACTCAATATATCCAGTAGTAATGTGGGTGCCTGAGCATGTGTGCCTGGTGCCTGTTTAGGTGAGCCGGGTATTGGAAAAGCCCTGTCAATTTCAAACCTGCCATCCAACCAGTCACTTACTTCTATTATATAAAATGTACCCAGCAGTAGTGCCGGGTGCCCAGATAATCTAAACTAGTCACTGGCTAACTTTCTCTTTTTTGTATATGTATTCTATTCAGCAGTAGCGCTTATGCTAATGCTCTGGGAGCTGTGCCGGGTCTCCTGGCCGCGCCGGGTTGTGCCGGGTGCCATCCAACCAGTCACTCCCTTCTGTGCTGGATTGCCTGGTCATCCTTCAATCACTCACTCACTTATTATATATAGATCTATATCCCCAGCAGTAGTAATGAGGGTGGCTGGGCGTGTGTGCCGTGTGCCTGTTTAGGTGTGCCGGGTATTGGACAAGCCCTGTTTTGTTTCAAACCTGCCACCCAACCAGTCACTCACTTCTATTATAGTTAATATATCCAACAGTGGTGCCGGGAGCCCAGATTAATCCTAACTATTAACTGGCTAACAGTAGTGACGATGCTGATGTTCAGAGAGCTGTGCCTGGAAGTGCCACTCCAGGTGCCTGGTCAAGTTGTACTGTGCCAGGTTGCCTGGTGGTCTGGTTGTGCCGGGTGCCGTTCAACCACTCACTCACTTCCGTTCAGAGAGCTGTGCCTGGTGGTCCCCCGGTCACGCCTGATCGTCTGGTTGTGCCGGTCGTGCCGGGTTGCCTGGGCGCCTCATGGTGCCGGGTTGCCTGGTCATTTCTGGTTGTGCCTGGTCAAACCATTGTTTCAAACCTGCCATCCAACCAGTCACTCACTTCTATCATATTAATATGTCCAGTAGTAGTAGTAGTAATGATGGTGGTATCTGGGTTTTTTTGTTTTTTTTTTAAGGTGCCTGGGCGGCTGTGCCGGGTGCCTGCCACCTGTGCTGCCACCTAACACAGTACACCCCTCAGTGGAGTTGGTGCTGTTTCCCTGCAGGTCAGCAGAGGGAGCAGTTTATCTGCAGCTCAGTTCCGGAGCAGGACTGAACTCTGGCTTTAACCTGATGTTTATTTTATTATAATTTTATTTTTATTTAATTTCTTTTTCTTATAGCTGTAATGTAAATCCTCCTCCTCTTCCTGTTGGAGCTCGGTGGAGGCGGAGCCGTCACTGACTGGAATATACTGTGATTGGTGTATAGTTTGAGTACCAGATCTGTTTTTTGATTTTCCTTTTTTTATTTTTATGATTCTAATATAATTTGATTTGACATTTTGATTGTGAACACGATACCTCTGGCTGGTGCTGCAGCTCGTGATGATGGTGATGATGAAGGTGGAGCTGTATTTAATGTGTGTGTAATTGCTGTGTAAATACTCTGCGTGGTGATTTACTCTTCTGATCTCGTCTCTTTTTCTCTCTGATTCTGTACAGAGATTTAAAATCACTGCTCTGTGTGTTGAGTGTGTGTTGTTGAGTGTGTGAGTGTATGTGTGTGTGTTTGAGTGATCTATAACGCAGTGCAGTATCTGATCTGGTGGTAATGAGTTATGTATGGGAGGTGTACAGTGAGGTTATTCATCATTTCTCTCTTCTGTTATTAATCTGCTCCTTCCTGTCATCTGTGTTTCAGCAAGTAAATGTTATTTAAGTTGATTCACGTCTCCGTCTGCTCTTTTCTCTCATACTGAACTTCATAGAGATGCTTTAAATTTAAGGTTTTAGTCCAAAACCAAACTTCTGTGGCTACGTTCACATTAGTGGTGGGCGATATGGGGAAAATCATACATCACGATATGGAATTTTTTTCAAAATATATCATGATAAACCATCATTACTTACTTTTTGACATTTAAACCCAACTTTCATAAATCAGAATTACTACCTTTTAGTGCAGCTATATATCAAATAAAAACAGATGAGGTAGATGCAGTAGCTCATTTTTTCTAAAGAACAATGCGTCTCCATTGTTCAGCTCTTATGAGTTTAATAACGTAAAGCACGTCTCAAACCAGCGTGACCGCGCGTGACCCTCAAATACCGTAAAGCAGCTTCACGTAAAGCAACCACATTATGAAGCTTTTTTGTGAAGATTACTTTATTATCACTTATATAAACTGAGTTTATGCAAAGTGACCACGCCAATACATTTCATCTTAGCCTACTTTATATATTTACATGAATAATTGATGAAATTAGTTTAGAAACGATAGGGTATTTATCGTCATGTCGGAGAGCAATACTTCACAAGAAACCACGTTGCTCAGATCAGATTAGTGTATCTTGACGGTTCACATTCAGTGTAAATGTAAGTGATCTGTATCTGTGTGTAATGTGAACACAGAATCTGTTCCTGAATCGTCTCACATGCTGCACATTGATACCTGTATAAACGCCTCCTTCTTCACCACCAACAAAAACCCTCATATTAGAGAGAGGAGAGACTCGTAGCTTTATAAAGGGAAATGGATGAGTTAGCAGCTCATATGTGGAGCATCTTTTGCTGGAGTGGAGAGTAAACAGCTGCTCTGAAGTTCATGCTCAGATCCAGGAGGTGAAAAAAGGACAGGGGGTTTGCTTTTGCTGTTTTTTTTAGCAGCTATAGCTGCACAGCTGCACCAAGAGATACAGTGTGGGTACGAGAGAGAAGCACGTAACGCTAATGCTAATGCGTTAAATAAAAAAAAAAATCTCATAAATTCAGATTTGACCGTTCACATTCATGTCACATGTCCGTGGATTGGATACGTATCCGATTTAGAACCACGTATGAAAGTGACTCAAATCTGATTTGAAACAGATTTAGCATGTTTACACACAGACATGAAAAAATCAGATCTGAGCCACACTGCCAGGCTGAAGTGACTCCCATCAGATTTGTTTGCTCAATGTGAATGTAGCCTAAATGAAACAGAATAGGTTTTTATAAGGTTTTTTCACCATTAAAACATTATTTAAAGCATTAATAAAACCAGTTTAATTTTGAAAATATTTCTTGAACAAGCAAACTTTTTTTTAATATTCCAGCAGACGAATCAACAAAGCACAATATATTTACAATATATTAACCTTGATACTTCTAATCGTAAACTTACCTCAGTAGTGCTTTTCTAAGATAGTGCTTTCTAATCTTCTTACTGATCACCACAGTGTGCTATTTTAGCTGTAAATGTATCCAGCTGCTGTATCTCCAGATATATAATCCCTGATTATAGAAAATGTGTGGGATGTGTTTCTATTGGACGCTCTATTAACACTCCTATACCCCTACCACCCAATCTGCTTTAGATATAAGATCTGCTTTAGATTTAATTTGGTTTAAATGTATAAAATAAGCAGAGAGTGGTGTGTGGTGATTGGTAGGTAAGGGGTTAATGTAGTTGAGTTGAGGTAAGTGAGTAGGTGGTGGTTGATGATGGGAGTGACCTTTAGTTTAAGGTGGTTTTAGTGTGTTTTTATGATGTGAGGGATGTTAAAGTGTCTCTGTGGAGAGTAAGTGAGGGGGTTTATTGTGTGGAACAGACAGCAGTGAGCGCCGGGTGCCGGGAGGACGAGGCGGGCGGGTGCCGGGTTTGGCTGCTGAGAAAAGGCCATCTCAGCGAGACCTGGCGGCTCGGAAAAGTCAGGGCTCTCCCATGCTGTCATCACCCAAGCTCCCGATCCGCAGACTGATGTTCCTCATCGATAAAGCAGATTCCCGTCTCCTCCGCGGAGCACGGCGGCGAAATGCCAGCGGCGGCTCGTTAAACCGAAGCGCGCCGAGGCCTTTAGCGGAGTCCGGACTCGGTGGAGAGGAGACGGACCACTTCACGCTTTCAGAGACGACGACGAGGAGAAATGTCATCCTGTTCTCAGAGATGTTCATCACTACATTTCCCAACAGATTGGACTCTTGGGAGACGGAGGCGTCCACAGCCGCCGGGGGACAGGAAGTAGCCCTAATTTATCGGAGGCTTGCTGTGAGGTGCCCTGTGATTCCCATCACTAACTCTAATAGTGCACTGAACAAAAATATAAAAAATACACTTTTAGTTTTGCTCCCTTATGTTCACAAAAGTCCCCTTTCTTTCAAATTTTGTTCACGATTGAATCTAAATCTCTCTCGAAAAGGCTTTTAAAGTTCTCCTTCCTCTAAAATCCTCTTGTTCTTGTTATTAGTAAAATACAGCAGGTCTCTGAGTTGCTGCACATGATGAAACTCTTCCTCAACCTCTTCCTCATTCTCTGCAGCATCTAGTAAAAAAAATATTTTGAAACGAGTCGATCAGGAAAACCACCGTGTCTACATCAACCCGTCAATTAGTATTCATGACCCCTCCCACCTCGGCTCCGGACCGCCCACAGGCAGAGCTGAAGCCGGGCGGCGACGCCGTCTCATCAGATAGGAGATAACTAACAGCGCTAGAAACAGCATGCAGTTCATTCCTGTGTTATTTGTGTGAATAACACATCAGTGTTTATATACTTTACCCAGTAATTCAGAGCTAAGAAACAAATGGTTAGAATTAGTCTATGGAGGAAAAACACCAGCAGCCAAGTACTATTTAGATAGGTAGGTGTTTAGATGTTTAGAACAGTTCTGTTTACACTAGTTAAAAGTTAAAATCCACCCCGGAGTTTTGTTTGTTCCAAGTGCCTGGGCGGCTCTGCTGCAGCTCAGCCAAGAAAACTCAGCCCAGGGTGGATTTTTACTTCTGGACCTGGACTCTACCCACCTCTGTGTGTAGGTAACTATAGGTTTAAATAGGATCTCCGGTGGATTTGGTGTTTTACAGAGACTCTAAGACTCTAGGTCAGTGGCTGAACTGCACGACACATTTTGTAAAATCCAATCCTGCCAAACTAAACCCCACCATTCTAAATCCAACAAAACTCAACTCTACCAAATTCAACCCCCCCAAACTTAGCCCAACAAAATAAATCCAATCCTAGTCAAACCAACTAAACCCCACCCAACAAAACCACATCAAACCCAACTAAACTCAACCCCACCAAACTCAACTCCAACGGACTCAAATATATGCGCTGCTTGAAGCTTGTCTGTTAGCTGCTTGCACCCATGTAATCACGAAACACTGATGGGATAATATCATAGTTCAATATCATGGTTTTGCTTGAGAAAAGGTGGAAAATCTATTTTTCTTATCCAAGTTTTTCTGTAAGGTATGACCGGCATACCATTTAATACCATATACCTTTTTATTCTATACATTTATAATAGAATTTCAGCTGAGATTTGTTATACCAAGGTACACATTATTATTTTTTTTTATTTAATTTGGCGTGACCGTTTCTGTTTCAGGATTCTCTTCAGCGTTTTGTTTCCATCCACCTCTGGGTGCTTTCTGAACTATATTTGGGGTCATTGTCCTGCTGCAAGACCCATTAGCTATGACTTAAACCCATCTTTCTCACTCTAGGATCTACATCACGAACCAGAATCCTTTAATAATCTTCAGATTTCATGATTGCTTACACACAGTAAATCCACCCATTACCAGAGGCAGCAAAAGATTGTTCAACCTCCACTATATTTGACTGTAGGCACTGAAATATAAATATATATTTATATAGAGATCCCCTGAAGGTCTCCTCTCAGAAATACCTCACACCTCTGTTCTGTGGTGAGGTGAGCTGGTGTCTCTGGTGTCTTCACCTCCGCTGTTCATAAACGGACGATAAGAGTTTTGGACGCTGGGGGTCGAGGACGGAGCTGCTGGACCCGTGTTTACCGTGCCGTGACTTCTGCCGTGACCTTCCCCCCTCGTCCCCCGAGGCTCTCATCCGTCCACCCCACCGCGGGGGACGAGGACCACTTACGGAGCTTCAGCTAATGAGGTTAATTAGCTGCAGTGATTGGTGGAGCAGGGCCAGGCCGGTTGTTGATGAAGCTGCTGATGGAGAAGAGTCACGTTTCTGGAGAAAAATAAACAGATTAATACGTATAGAAATTAAAGGACATCGCAAAGGGCAAAGAGCCACCTGCAGCTTATAGAAATCAGGCTAAGAACAGGCTAAACGCTAATCACACTAGCTAAACGCTAATGCTAATCACACTAGCTGAGGAAACGGCTGCTCAGTATTAATATAACGGGTATTTTGTGCAGCAGCAGAGCTGTTCAGATTTCATACAGGATCTTTGTAGCAATCGAATTTTTAAGAAATAAAACATCAAAGTGAAGAGACCTGCTGCTGCAAGTTTAAATATTAGTTTAATTATTACTAGATTATTAATTGTTAATCTCATATAGTCTCCACACTGAGCTTAAAGAGGTAAAGTTTAACCTTTAGTCCACCCTGTGACTGTAAACTATCAGTAATTATAATAAAATTTAATAAAATTCAACCCCACCATATTCATTAAACTCATCACCAAACTCAATCCCCAACAAACTCAATTCCCACCAAACTCAATCCCCACCAAACTCAACCCCACCATACGTAGCCCCTCCAAACTCAATCCTTCTAAATTTAACACCACCCAACTCAAATTTACTAAATTTAACACCACCAAACTCAGCCCCTTCAGACTCAGTCCCTTCAGACTCAGCCCCTCTAGACTCAATCCTACTAAATTTACACCACCAAACTCTGCCTCTTCAAACTCAACCCTTCCAGACTTAATCCTTCTAAATTTACCACCAAAGTCATCCCCTCCAAACTCAATCCCACCATACTTAGCCCTTAGAAACTCAACTCTTCTAAATTTACACCACCAAACTCAACCCTACTTAATTTAACACCACCAAACTCTGCCCCTCCAAACTTAATCCCACAAATTTAACCCCTCCGAACTCAGCCCCACCAAACTCAATCCCACAAAACTCAAACCTACTAATTTTAACACCAACTAACTCAGCCCCTCCAAACTTAATCCCACTTCCAAACTCAACCCCTTCTAAATTCTACCCAATTAAACCCAGCCCCACCAAATTCAGTCCCACAGTCCCACCTCTAAACCCCATTTAAAGCCAATGGTGCCAAACTGCACCAAAAACGATCACAATAAAAAGACTGAGTAAGATCTTTTGACTTATCTTTTAACAAAGCAACAAAACTTAAACCGGTTTAGATTGTATACGAGTGCGTGTTCTTTTAGACTGATGTAAATAAAGGGTTAATGAGTAAAGGGTGGTTTATATGGGTAAAGCAGTGGAATAGATGAGTTATGGTTGGGGGGGTTAATAGTGTAGAGAGCAGATGGAGATGGTTAAATGGAGGAGAATCAGGTTTAGATGCTGCTCTGTGTAAAGTGGGGGTTATTAGGTGTGGAGGATGCCGGCGCTATAAGTGTCTGGTTGTTGCCGGAGCGGCGCGGCGCGGTGTGGTGTAACCCCGGGGCTCCCGCAGGGGAACCGGAGCGGCGCGGTCGACCCATTCCTCAGACAGATTTAGATTCCTGCCTTTCAGATCCCCTGCTTTCTCTCTCGGCCCACTCAGACCCCCCCCCCCCACCACCGCACCGCCGCTGTTCACTCACTAACCTGCAGAACCTGTGATTCTACACAAACCCACCGGAGAGAGAGCGTCACCGAGCCTCGCACCATCATCTGCACCATCATCACCATCACTATACTTATAGAAACCACGCTACTCTCTCACCATCATCACCATCATCTGCATCACTATACTTATAGAAACGGCGCTGCTTTGTGTGAATCATGTGCAGCCGAGGCCGCGGGGGTCTGATGGTGAATACGTGGTTAATGCAGAGTGAGGTCGCGGTGCTGAGAGCCTGATGACGGACTATTAGCTCTCTGAGTGGATGTTAATGGGTTTGGGTGAACGGGCAGCTGTGGGGAATCGGGCCGGGTCGCTTTATTGATGAACATTTGAGGATGATCTTCAACCAAAGTTCAACATCTGATGTTTTCTAATCATAATCAACATAATCAACAGAATTCCCACATCGCTGCATCCAGAGTAACGCTGGAAATATCAATGGAGCTTGACATGAACCCGGTGTTTTTTATTGATGGGAATTTGAGGATGATCTCCAACCAGAACTCAACATCGGATGTCAAGCCAACATTATACTGACATAAATAACACTGGAAATAATGTTAAAGCTCAATGTAATCCCAGTGTTGATGGATAATTTTCTTTAATGTCCAACCAAAGTTCAACATCTGAGATTATCTAATCATAATCAACACCAGCGTCTTCCAAACAACTCAAGCGTAGAATTCCCACATCGCTGCTTTTCTACATAAATACTGTTGAAATATCGGTGGAGCTTGACCTGAACCCAGTGTTGTTTATTAATGGACATTTGAGTATGATATCCAAACAAAGTTCAACATCTGATGTTATCTAATCATAACCAACACCAGCATCTTCTAAACAACACCAGCCCACAATTCCTACATTACTAAATCCATAGTAAAAACCATTGGAAATATTCACGGTGCTTGATATTAACCCCATCTAAACAAAAGTTCAATGTCTGTATGATGTCGGAGCCTGATGTTAACCCAATATTGTTTTTGAAGGATGTCTGTCTAATGCTCAGTCTGATGTTCATTTGGACATCTGACTTTTCGGGCGTTTTCACCTCTGTAGTTAGTTTTTATGATCCGGATCAGTTGATGAGTTTGTTTATTTGCAGCGTTTCTCCCTCTGTTTGGTTTGGTTTCACACAGGTATAAAAACCTAAACACACACAAACGTGCACCAATAAACCACGCCAGCACATCAGAGTCTCCTCTGATTGGCAAGAAAGTAAATAAAGTAAGAAGATTCTGTGTTCCAGCGTTTATATCTGTATATCTGTATATCTGTGCAGTGTGAAGCTGCTTTAATACTAAATAGCTGATTATCACAGTTTTAACCAATGCTGTCTCTGCTGCTGCTCCATGCTGTTTACACACTGAGCGCGGTATGTGCTACATTCACTGCTCACAGCCGCACGACTCTGTTTAGTAAGTTTTTCACAGTTCACAATGTTTTAATTGAAAAGAGTTTCAATTAAAAGAGTTGCACGGCTGTGAGCAGTGAACGTTGCACAGGCTGTGCTCAGTGTGTAAACAGCGTGGAGCAGCAGAGACAGTGCTTGTTCATAGCTGTGGTAATTATTAAGTGTTATCTGGCTAATATATATCAGATTAAACTGTGCCTTATCAGCAGTTTAACTCAAATAAAAGGAGTATATATGATATCAGAGTTCGTTTGATAGAGCTTGACGTTAACCATGTCTAATCAACATTAAGCATCTGTATGATATCTGTATGATATGAGTCCATGTGATCCCTATGTTGTTTTTGTTGGATGTCTGTCTGAGAGAGCACAGTTGGTCTTGCTCTCTCTGGGTGGGTACAGTACAGTAGATGGCGCTCTCTCTTTCCCCTCATCACTCCTAGGGTGATGTGGATCAGCACAAGGCTGCATCTGTGAGCTGATGTATCAGAACAGAGCTGCTGCGCTTTCCTCCGAGCGTTAGCGCTGTGATGCTACTTGGCAAAAAGGTTCAAAAAGAGGCGGAGTCTGACTTCACATGTATCGGAGGAGTCTTATGTTCATTTGGACATTTGACTATCATCTCCAACCAAACTTCAAAGAATGTCTACTGTGTAAAACTGGAGCCTTATGTTAAAATCGATAAATGTTTGTTTTAGAGGCTGGTTCCTGTGGTACCCGTGGGGGGCTGATGGTGAATACGTGGTTAATGCAGAGTGAGGTCGCGGTGCTGAGAGCCTGATGACGGACTATTAGCACTCTGAGTGGATGTTAATGGGTTTGGGTGAACGAGCAGCTGTGGGGAATTGGGCCGGGCCTGCGGTCGCACCGACACTCGACCCCGTCTCCATGTCCATCAGATACCGTCTCCATCAGATACCGTCTCCACCGGATACCGTCTCCTCAACATCTGACACTCAGGCTCTCACAACTTCTCCAATCCAATTAAAGAGCGATCAGGCCGGCCGCGAGAGCTCAGAGTGCTCCTCTGGCCACCGCTGGAGACCGCAGCCGGCCCGCCGGACCCATCCATCAGCACCACGCTTCACACCAGCACCGCCGGTACACCACCCGTCCGGGAACAGGAGGAGGGAGGGAGGGGGAGTAGTTAATGGACTGGCAACCAAGATGAACTAAGTGTTCCAGTCTCTGATGCAGCCTTGGAGCTAAAGCAGATCTGCTAAATGCAGACTCACTCCATCTCACGCTATTTTTGGTCTCCTTTTTTTCTGGAAGCTCAGTAACTACAGAGCAGAACCTGCCTGAGATCCGTTAATGCGTTGCTCTCAGAGCCGAGAACACGTTACACTGACGCTGTTATCGCTTACAGACTCATCCAGCCGCACACAAACATCAGCAGATTTTAAATATCTGTACAATTCTAATGGTATTTACATTTAATTCAATTTATATCCAACGTTGGAGCTTGATGTCAACCCGGTGTTGGTTTCTGAGGGGTCTGTAACTTTGATTGCAACCAAAATTGCAATTACAAAATCTTTTCAACATTTAAGCAATGATACACAAGAGGGAGTGCTATGACATGTAATAGTGTCAATATTACAGGTTATAGCACGAACCTTGAGTGTATTATTGAGATTATTATACCACAGTTCCATTATCACTGTTCACTGAAAGATTTTAAAGAGTTAAACAGGAGGAGAAAATAGGATCTGTTTGGTTATAAAAACTCCACCAGTTAAAATAGTTCCATTGCTGCTCTGTTTGTAGCTGCACTGTTTGGTTTGTAAGCGCTGCATCGTTGCTACGTTACCTGTATGTGGGCGGAGTAATACAAGAAGAGCTTTGGTTAGTTACAGTGCATTACCGGCTGATAACGGTAGAACTCATAGAACGCCTCTCAGCCAATCACATCGCAGGGTCAGAACTAACCGTGGTACAATTGAGTATAAGGTCAATCCAATGTTACTTTTAGATAAATAACTGATGTTGATTTCCAACCAATATTCAACGTCTGTTCAACATTAAAGCTCTGTCAACCCAACATTTGTTTTTGACAAATATGCAATCTTGATTTCCAACCAAAAATTCAACGTCTATCTAACTTGTTGCTTGATGTCAAATCCATCGTTTTTTTATGAATGGGACTTTTAGCTCCAACATCTGTCTAAAGTTGGAACTTATGTGAACTCAGTGATTCAAAGTCTATCCAGCATTCGAGCATAATGTAAACCCAGTGTTACATTTAGATAAATAACTGAATAAATGTATCTGTTGAACGTTTGTTTTTGACAGATATGTAACCTTGATTTCCAACATAAAATTTAACATCTATCTAATGTAGAACCTTGATGTCAAATCAGTGTTGGTGTGGCTTTTATTTCAAACATCTGTCTAATGTTTGAACTTAGTTTTAACTAATTTGATATAATTCAATATCTGTCCAACGTTAGAGTTTAATGTCTGTCTGATGTTGGTTTGATGGTGGGTTCTTGCTGGGTAAACACAGTGTAAACACAGTGTAAGGTTCGATTGATTCTATCGTCTGTTTAGCGTTAGAGTTTAATGTCTATCTGATGTCAGTATGACTGTGGGTTCCTGTTGGGTAGACATGCGGTAATGTCAAATTAGTGTTGATGTGACTTTAATTGATTTAATATTTAAATTTAGTGTAAAAACAGTGTAAGGTTTGATGGAATTCAGCGTCTGTTCAACGTTAGAGTCTAACATCTTTCTGATGTAGAAAATCTGATATGATTGCCAGTTCCTGCTGGGTAGACACGCGGGTGCGTGACCCCGACGTGAGCCACGCACCGACACTTGCCCTCTCACACAGCGACCATTCTTCACCGTCAGCAGAGAGGTAAAGATTAATATTTCATCCCCCCTTCCTCTTCCTCTTCCCCTCCTCCTCCAGTTCCAGGATCCAGTTCCCAGCATTCCCTGCCGCTGAGCTACAGTTTGGGATGGATGAGTGCACGCTCTCAGGGCTTTTCTTGGCAGATTAGCTTTCATGTTGGTGGTTGTGTTTTGGGGAGGGCTGGGATCTGGAGAGCACTCAATAATACAGAGCAGTAATGAGAACGGAAAAACAGTCCCCGAACGCCGCGCTGCGTCACCTTCATACAAACGCTGGAGTTTGTACGAATATATATATATATATATATATATACAGTGTATCACAATAGTGAGTACACCTCTCACATTCCTGCAGATATGTAAGTTTATCTTTTTATCTTTTCATGGGAAACACTGACAATATGACACTTTAACACACTTTAACACAATGTAAATAGCTTATTATGTAACAGTGTAAATTTATTCTTCCCTCATATATAAATAACTGTAAATATACAGCCATTAATGTCTAAAAACCACATACCTCTCAAGTCTCCCGTTTTGGCTGAAAAAACTACCGTATTTTACCCCTCTTACCCGCCGTCCTCCAGTATTAGTATTTTCCTGTAAGTTTCCTGTATTATAATATAAGAAAAACATTATTAATGAGGAAACAGGACACTGACCACTGTGGAATGGGAAATCTCTTAACGCCAATCATGAAGCCGGTTCAAGGATGAAGTTCCGCCTCTCAGGACAAACAGCCAATCAGCTTGCAGGTTTTTGTGGATGAGAGTCAGTGGGCTGGTGGGCTAGTGGGGAAGCACCTGCAGGACGAATATATTATATTTATTCATATTTCTTTCAAAATTAGTTTTAGTGTGTCATAAAAGGTTAAAGAACAAATTAAGAAACAAGTAAATGGTTTATATTATTACATTATTACATGAAATCCATTGTTGACATACTGTTTTGCATACTTTATTTAGCAATGAATTTACTGATATATATTGAATATATCTGGTCCTTATACTTTAGTAAAATCTGCATGTGTAGGAATGTCCACAGCATTTCTGTGCAACAAAGGTCGGCATATCAGATTCCACCCGCAACAAAAGTGAGTTCACCCCTAAGAGACCACACCCCTAAATGTCCAAATTCAGCACTGCTGGTCTTTTTCCCTCCAAAATGTCATGTGACTCGTTGGTGTTACTAGGTCTCAGGTGTGCACAGGGAGCAGGTGTGTTCAGTTTTGTAGTACAGCTCTCCCACTCTCTCATACTGCTCACTGAAAGTTCCAACATGTCACCTCATGGCAAAGAACACTCTAAGGATCTTAAAAGAAAAAATGTTGCGCTACATGAAGATGCCAAGGCTACAAAAAGATTTCCAACACTGAGCTGCAGCACAGTGTCGCCAAGATCATTCAGCGTTTTAAAGGAGTCCAATCAGAACAGACCTCGCGTTGGTCGTCCAAAGAAGCTGAGTGCACGTGAAGCTCAGCGTCACATCCAAATGCTGTCTTTGAAAGATAGACGCAGGAGTGCTGTCAGCATTGCTGCAGAGATTGATGAGGTGGGTGGTCAGCCTGACAGCGCTCAGACCATACGCCACACACTACATCAAATTGGTCTGCATGGCTGTCTGCCCAGAAAAAAAGCCTCTTATGAAGTCTGTATACAAAAAAGCCAGCAAACAGTTTGCTGAAAACATATTAACAAAGGACATGGATTACTGGAACCATGTCCTATGGTCTGATGAGACCAAGATAAATTTGTTAGCATGTGTGGCAGCAATCAGTTAAGGAGCATAAACATAAGTGTGTCTTGCCTACAGTGAAGCATGGTGGTGGGAGTGCCATGGCCTGGGGCTGCATGAGTACAGCAGGTGTTGGGGAGTTAGTGTACATTTCATTGAGGGACACACGAACTCCACTATGAACTGTATGAAATACTGAAGCAGAGCGTAAATGCTGGATTACCAAAACCACAGAGTTTAGAAGATGAGACTTTGAGAAGCCCAGCAGCAATAAGAGATCGGTTGGACAGATGAGCAGGTGCAAAATTGTTTAAAGCCATATAGGTAAGTAAGAGAATCTTGAACTGGATCCTATAAATATATTGTATAGTATTAGTACATCTTGTTTCATTCTTTATTTAACCAGGCAAGTCATTAAGAACAGTTTCTTATTTACAATGGCAGCCTGGCAAGAGGCAAAAAGTCTCTTGAACATAAACTCACATACACAAAATATGTAAAAAAAATGATGAAAAACAGAGACATGGACAAAAACATCATTTCTCATTCAACAATTCTGCAATAGTTTTCTTAAAATCTGACATTGAAATAAAAAGATCTAATTTTAATGTTTTCTGCAGCAAGTTCCAATCATTGGCAGCAGCAGCTTGGAATGGAATGAATCTTGAAATTCAAAATCATTGGAAAGTTATTTTCTTTCATTAATAAAGTTGAACAAGTGAAACTCATATATTATATAGATGTATTAAACACAGAGTGATCTATTTTAAACGTTTATTTATTTTATTGTTGATGATTATGGTTACAGACAATGAAAACCCAAAAATCAGTGTCTCAGAAACTTAGAATATTATATAATAAGACCAGTTGGTACTTTCTGCAGAGTGGGCAGTGTGCCAAGTCCTGCTGGAAAATGAAATCCACATCTCCATAAAAGTTGTCAGCAGAGGGAAGCGTTAAAATGTTTTGCTGACAACTTTTATGGAGATGCAGATTTCATTTTCCAGCAGGACTTGGCACATTTTCAACTAAATTGCTGAAATAAAGTAACTTTTCAGTGATATTCGATTTTTTTGAGATGCACTAATATATTAATAAATTAAACGAATTTGAGCAGATAAAACATGAAATATTTTGTGTTCATATTGTCTGCAATCAAATACAAACCAAAAGAAATGAGAGAAATAATTCACTTATTTTTTTTATTTGTACTTTTCATACTGTTCCAACCTTTTCCTATTTGGGGTTGTAACAATAAAAACAATAAAAATAAGATAAATCATTAGAACTGCAGTAGAAGGAAAAATCTTTTTATCTTTCACTGGATTTAATGTAAAAAGTAAATGTGTAGCCTTTCATCATTAATATTCTGATACAGTTTAAAGAACAACGGGTAGATTTACACTACAGAAAAACTGGAGATAGGAGGTATTTTCCTGTGTGCAGGGATAGGGTGTAAATCGGATTATAGTAATTAGACGTACAAGTGGAGCGGGTGATGAGTGGTTCTGATTAAGGTTCTGCTGAGGGACGGATCCGGACTCTGAGAGGCTCTTGACATTTCTATTAATCTGAGCGTATAAAAGCAGAATTTACGGCACCGTTTGTTTGGACTCTTCAAATTGATTTCATCTTCAGCAGAACATATGAGCTCAGAACCCCCGCCCCGGTCCGTCCTGCGGATCAGAACACAACCGCTCAGATCAGGTTCAGCCCAGATTACCCAGACTACCCAGCAGTGGACTCCTGCAGAGCTGTGTATACAGTATTACTGTTATATTCAATTTTCTTTCTTTATATGATTTTTTCATTGTAAATTGAATATTGAAGACTATATTAAAGATTTTAAAGTAACACATGCAGAGAGTGAGTTCTATACAGAGAAATAATTATATACAGAGAGAGAGTTATATACAGAGAGAGTGTTATACAGAGAGTTATACACATTGAGAGTTGTATAGAGAGATAGAGTTATAAATACAGAGAGAAAGAAGAGAGAGATGGAGATACATAAAGAGTTGTATACATACAAAGAGAGAGTTATATACAAAGTTATATACTGAGAACTATATACAGAGAGTTATATACTGACAGTTATATACAGAGATATGGTTATATACATAGAGAGTTGTATATACAAAGAGAGAGTTATATACAGAGAGAGTTATATACAAAGAGAGAGAGTTATATACAGAGAGAGTGTGTTATATACACAGAGTTTGTTTTATATAAAGGGTTATATACAGAGAGTATATACAGAGAGACTTACATACAGAGTGAGAGAAAGAAGAGAGATAGGAGATACATTATGAGAGTAATATACAGAGAGATATATGCAGAGAGAGATATACATAGAGAGGTATATACAGAGTGAGAGAAAGAAGAGGAAAAGGGAGATACATAGAGAAAGTGATATACAGATAGTTATATGCAAAGAGTTATATTCAGAGAGAGAGTATACTAAGAGAGTTATATTCAATGAAAGAGAGATATATACAGCAATATACACACAGGGTTATCTAGAGAGAGTTATATAAAGAGATTGTGCCATATATAAAAAGAGATATACTTATATAGAGAGTTACATACAGACAGAGAGACAGAGAGAGAGAGACATACAGAGAGTGTTATAAACATAGCGAGAGAGTTATCTGAAGAGAGAGAGCGCTATATATACACAGAGAAAGAAAGAGTTGGAATAGAGCGAGAGAGGGAGAGAGTTGGTAAGAGAGAGGGAGGAGAAGAGGGAGGGATGGAATAAGAGTTGTGGAGATAAAGAGAGAGGGAGAGAGAGCTGTAGATAGAGATAAAGAGTGGGTGAGAGAGAAAGAGAGAGAGTAGAATTGAGAGAGGGAGGAGGAGAGAGGGAGAGAGTTGTGTTTGTAGAGAGATTGAAAGAGAGAGAGAGAGGAGGAGTAAAAGAGTGGAGGAGGAGGAAGAGGAGGAGGATGTGAGCGCGAGGAAGGAGAGAGCTCAGTACCGGAGGAGAGCGCGAGCCCCAGCGCGGCGAGCAGCCGGGCGCACGAGCGTTCCGCGGAGGGAGATGCTCTGTAGCTGCGCGCGCAGGACGCGAGAACCGACAGCACGGACGGCAGCGCGGCGGAGAGGCGCGAGACGCGGCGGCGGCGGATCCGGGGCTCTCATCATCATCATTATCACCACCATCATCACCACCACCATCATCATCCTCATCATCCCACGCGCGATGTTCTCGTGCGCGCAGAGGGCGAGCGCGAGCGTCGCTCCTGAAACGCAGCCGGAGGGGCACCCGGCGCTCGTGCAGCTGTTTCCAGATGCGCCGGACACTTTCCCTGCACGCGGGGGCGAGCAGCAATAATAACTGTTATATTGATAACATCAATAATCACTATAGTTACTAAGACCCAGCCAACGTTTCTCAGCCGTGCGCCACACTGCAATAAGGGGTTTGGGTTGCTTGGATGTTTTTTTTATTGTTTTATTGTTTAATTTAATTGTTTGTTTGTTTGTTCATTTGCACCAATTTGAAAAGCAATACGTGGATATGCGGTTTGTTGCACCATGGACGACCAGTTCTGGACCAAGTTCTGAGCGAGGAAGAGGAGCGCAGGATTACGAGTGGTGATGAAGGTGGCGAGGTACGGACTCCCAGGCGATTCGGACTCTGGATGGGCAACTTTGGGGGCGCAAAAAGTTCGTGACCCCCGGTATGCGGAGGGGACTGCACACACTGTGACTAGCCTCGAGTCCCCGACTACCTGACTACCTGTGTGTTCATGTAACAGCCCAGCTGTCTCAACACACGAGGCCCGCCCAGAACCTTTGGACTCCCCTGGTGTTCCCACCTGGTGTACCCGCCCCGGTGCCGGTCATGGAGCAAGGCCTTCTACAGACCGCAGCAGCAGAGCAGAGGTTCTTCTCTCTCGGCAGGTGGCCGTAAACCACGGCGCCTACCATTTCTCTCCAGGCCTGGGAATATTTCTTTCATTGCCTTTTCTGTTTTTCTGCATTTCTGACGCACAATGGAGGTTCCGCCATCCTCCAAGAAGAGCCTGTCCCTGTCGCTGCCTGTGCCCCGCGAGGGCCAGGCCACCCTCAAGCCGCCACAGCACCTGTGGAGGCAGCCTCGCACACCCATCCGCATCAAACACCGCGGGTACTCGGACACCGACCGGCACCCGCACCGCCCCATGGAGCGCGCCGATGCCGTCGACACCAGTGACAGGCCTGGCCTGAAGAAGTCCCGCATGTCGTGGCCCTCGTCCTTCCACGGGACGAGCAGCGCAGGCATTAGCAACTGTTCTGGAGGCAAACGGTAAGAGTTATCAATTATTTGGTTTGGTTTTGTTTTGTTGTTCGATTGCGTTCCAAAAATTTGGGAGTCTTGCCCAAGGACTCAATTGATGTTATCGGTGTTATCGGTTCTTTGGTTTGGTTTTGCTTTGTTTTGTTGTTTGATTGCGTTCCCAGAATTTGGGAGTCTTGCCCAAGGACTCAATCTGGAGAGTCTCGGATAAGGTAGTGTTATCCACTACTCTAGTCTACTCTAATACTACTACTACTGCTGCTACACCAATCGCTAGTTTTGGGCTGTAAAAGGTCAGTCTTTGGCCACTTGCGACTCACTAGAAAAGCTCAGTCCCTCAGGCTTCTGTTCTAAGATAATGGAAACTGACGTAAACCCCCTGAAATTGTCGAGTGATAGCGTTAAATTTTATGTTTTTTAATGATCTTTGTGATAACACAGTGTCTTCTTGTGTCTAACTGGCGGATATCTGACGAATGTCTTTAATGCAGCCGTCCAATTAAACTCGCTTCTCCAGCAATGGCAAAGAATCGCACTCTGGGGTACGATTAAAATCACTAACCTTATTTGTAGCCTTGTAACTCTTGATCTGAGTCATGTGCAGTTTCACTGTAAGATGCAATCTAAAGATCCATCCATGCATCCATCCATCAAAGAAACTGAGCATTTGGTGCAGAGGGTTAAGATTGACACAGAGAGAATACAGTGGTCATAAGAACTGTGAAGAACTGGTGTCTGGGATTATGTACAAAATGGATGCGGTAAAAAATTATACAAACAAGCTATATAACATCCATACAAGCTCCTATGGAAGAGATTGAGAAGCACTGTGTGCTCTTGTGACCGAAAGGTCATTGGTTCAATTCCCTGAGCCGACAGGTTACGACTAAAGTGCCCTTGAGGAAGAGACTCAACCCCCAGCTGCTGTGTGTTGACTGCATTAATGTGTTAAAGGAATTAATAAGAAATGTCCCTTATTTGTACTAGAATGTAAAGAATATACCAAAAATATCTACAACCTTGAATTATATACGATTAGAAAGGTAAATGCATGATTTGCATTGATTCACGCTAAAAATACCAAAAAATATAACTAGATAACCTCAGTCTCTTTTCCCAACAAATCATTTAGCCCATTTATACCTGCATTGATTTAAAATAAGGTAACCATTATTATATATTTTCTTCATAATTTAAATGATGTTTGATTATTCTAAATTATTACAATTGTGTAATAAACAGAAATTACAGTAGCAGCAAATATCAGCATGCAGTACCACTACAGTCCACAGGGGGGAAAAACATCAGTTTATAATGTTTGATACATTCCATACATTCCATTTTTCTCACTGCAGTCCATCTTTCCTCGTCCATTTAATCATCCATCTTTCTCAGGCGTCTCCATCTCTCTCACTCCATTTAATTTCTCTCACTCTTTTCTATCTTTCTCATTTTATTCTTTATTTATTTTTAATAACTGATTCTATCTGTCTCGTCCATCTTTCTCACTTTGTTCCATCTTTTACACTATTTACAGTTTTTCTAGCTACACTCAATCTTTCCCTCTATCATTCTCTCTCCTCTACAGTTTTACACTGCAGTCCTTTCACAATCTTCACAACCGATTTCACCTTTCTTATTCCATTCCATCTTTTTATCACTTCTTATTTTTTCTCATTCCATCTTTCTCTCTTAATTCTATCACATGTTTTTTTCTTATCTCCCTTTATTTTTCTTTCTTCATTTTATATTTCTCACTTCACTCTTTGATCTTTGATACTCAACTACACTTTTTTTTTACCTCACACCATCTTTTCCTTTTTTCTATTATTCTCAACCCTCTTCATCTTTCTTTCTTAATTCTAACTCACTTTACGCAATCTTATTCAATTTTATATCTTCTACACTTCATGCTTCACTACATTTTCATTAGTTCTCCATTTTCTTTCTTCATTTTACCACTTCACTCCATCTTTTGCACTATTTTTTGTGTTTCTATCTACTCCATTTTTCACTCTTTCCATATCTTTGTTTATAATCATCATGCTGATGTGGGCCGTGTTGAGGTGTGTTGCAGGTCCTGTGTGAAACTGATAGCTGGTGTAAAGCTTCTGTGATTTCAAAAACAGGTTTATTATCTGTATTTTATTCTGCTTGTATGAGCTTGTATCGCCTGGCTTATGATATTATCTGGATGTGTGTGTGTGAGATGATACCTGATATGAGAAATGATATGAGTGCATTTACAGACAGGGTTTTTTATGGGACTGAATGTGGTTCCACATGATTTATTAATTTGTTTGTGCTCTTATTGGCCCTCAGCCCACTAAACTAAAAAGCGTTAAAAATTAGTATACAGGTTATTTTACAATAAACTCCTGCATTTTCTGGATTACTGGAGTAAAAAAAATAGTCTTTGTGCGATTATATTGGAGTGTGGAGATCAAGCAGGATGAGGAAGTGCTGCAATCTGGTGGAGACTGTGTTCCTGAGAAACCCTTGCTGTGTGTGGGTGAACATTATCCTGCTGAAAAAAGATGCTGCTATCAGCTGGAAGTTCTGCAGGAGAGAAAGCAGCAACACATGTATCTGCAGGATGTTCTGCACAGATCACTGAGATCACTGTTAGTGTTCCTCTCATCACTACTAGGAGTGACTGACTCTCACAGTATGAGATGCTGCTCAGATCATCAATCACACCTGCAGTTTACAGTGTGAACTCTTCAGTCCAGGGCAAAGGCAGGATTCTGTACTAATGATTCCAGTCATAGCAGTTTTATAGCAAGTTTCTAGTTAAAAACACCATTGCTAATAAACTGGGCATGAGCAGCGTGTCTAGCAGTCGTGATCTCTCACCAGAAGGTACACTACCCATAGTGTACAGCTAAGAGCCTTTTCAAAGGGCAGTGAGGGAAGCACTTTTCACAGTAGTTGAAAATGATTAGTTTTATTAGCTTTAGTCAATGAAAACATTTTAGTCTAGTTTTTGTCATTTAGATATTAGTTTTAGTCTAGTTTTAGTCAACAAAAACTAACAATATTTTAGTAGTTTTAGTAATTTAGTTTTAATCTAGTTTTAGTTTACAAAAACTAGCATTTTAGTCTAGTATTAGTCATTTAGCTCTTATTAGTTTTAGTGTAGTTTTAGTCATTTATCTTTTAGTTTTAGTCTATTTTAAGTCATTTTGTTAATAGATTTACACATTAAAAACATTTTAATCCAGTTTTATGCATTTAGTGCTTAGTTTTAGTCTACTTTTAGTCAACGAAAACTTTTACTTTTACTTAACGTTAATTTTTTTTTTTCATTTAGTTATTAATTTCTGAAGACATATTTTGGAGAACTACTCAACTAAGTAAAAAAAATGAGGTTCAGTATCCTCAAGTGCAGTCGACAAAAAGATCAAAAACATTATAATGATGAAACTGGCACTCATCAGGACCACCCCCTCTGTTGTTTAGGATTAGTTCATCTCATTAGGATTAATTTATAATGGTCATTTCTGTTTGGGTGATAACTCCACTAGTAGTTAAGAGAGTAAGACAGTAGAAGATCTTCTCCACAGAGCTGTTTGGTGGGACGTGGTTGGAGAAGACCCTGAGCCAGGTATGCCCCGCCCACCTGATCACCTGTTGAGTGTGTGCTGATCTGGTAAAGATAAGAGAAGCTGAGAGAGATACAGAGGTGGCAAAGGTCTAACCTTTATTACCCAGCATGCCCTGAGTTTATGAGCTCACACCTGCAGGGAGTGAGGGGAGGAGACGGGATTGGCTGAGAGATGAGGGGCGGAGTCAGGAGGGGGTCGCGGTGGGTGAATTTATGGGTCACAGTTCAGTTTAATACAGAACCTTCTGCCCCCCCCATTACTACTATTACTACTGTAGTTCACACTAACACTGTGCACATTACTATACAGTACTCACCACTATACATCACCATACACTGTATCACTATACAATACTCACCACTATACATCACCATACACTGTATCACTATACAGTACTCACCACTATACATCACCATACACTGTATCACTATACAATACTCACCACTATACATCACCATACACTGTATCACTATACAATACTCACCACTATACATCACCATACACTGTATCACTATACAGTACTCACCACTATACATCACCATACACTGTATCACTATACAGTACTCACCACTATACATCACCATACACTGTATCACTATACAGTACTCACCACTATACATAACCATACACTGTATCACTATACAGTACTCACCACTATACATCACCATACATGCATTTTCAGATTTGTGTTACAAGACAAAAAAAATAGACAAATCCAAAAATTGGTAGAAGATTAAACTTTTAATTTGTCTTGAAATTCTGTTTGGGATAGGCTGAAATAAAAAAAAACTAGATAATTGAAAAATTAGATGAAAACTCATTTCTTCTTCACTATACTGAATGGGAAAAATAAATGGTTAAGTTTTATACCCAATTTTCTATTTTCAAATGTAGAGTTATTTCTAAATCTGAGTTTTAACTGCTTAGAAATGAGTTGTGAAATAAAGTTATATACAATACAATAATGTGGAACAAGTGAATTCTCTGCAATAAACATAGTAGTTCAATAGTTAAAGAACAATACACTTTTAATTAATAAAACTATTCAGACATAAATTAAGTAATTGGAACAGACATTTTTAAATATCCAAAAGATATAAAACCTAAATATTTTACTGGGCTCCCTTTATAGAGAACAATATAATATAATGGACAATATTGAGCTCAGTGAAACTGATGGAGGTTATGTTGATATATTGTACGATAAGACGATAACATGATTATTAACAGTGACAGGTGATAGGTCTTTGACCGTATCAAGCTAAATTTAAAAATAGAAAATATATAAAACTTAATCATTCTAATCATGTTTTCCATTCAGTATAGTGAAGAAGAAATGAAAAGTTTAGATCTGTCAAATTTTGTGTCTTGTAACACAAATCTGATTTTATAGTTCAACTTGCAAAATATAAAAATTGAAATATCAGAGTTTTTACATCCGGTGAACAACAAATGGTGAAAGTGCCAGTAACAGGAATGAGTTCCAGTAACATAAACGATTATTGTGCCTTGATTTATTGATTTATTGATTTATTGATGTGAATATTAGTTAGTGTAAACCACTTTCTTCCAATTCTGTTTGGTTCATCATTTATCCATTTGTTTAATAAATTGCATGATAATACATTTAATCAATTTTAGGAAAGGTAGAAATAAATCAAATCAGAAAAATAAAATCCTTTTTTTTTATTTTTCTGAACTTCCGATTGTGAGGGGCGGAGATGAAAAACTAACACTGGAAAATGGATAAAAACTTATGTGAAGAAGAAAAGGCGTTTTCATCCAGTTTTTAAATAGTCTAGTTTTTCATTTGAGTCTTTTGCAAACAAATTGTTACAAAAAATGAAAAGTTGAATCTTCTCTTGATTTTTGCATTTGTCAATTTTTGTGTCTTTTAACACAAATTGAATTTTATAAGTCAGCTATAAAAATCAGAAAATAAAGAAAAGATCCATTTTTAATTTTTTTCTGAAATTCCAAGTGTAAGGAGTAGAGATTAAAAAACTTAAATTGGAAAAACTTATTTCTTGTAAACTGCACTACATAAAATAAATAATAATGAGTTTTTATATTTAATTTTCAATTTTTGCATTTAGGCTAAAACGGTCAGAAAATGAAATTAATAAATTTTACACTGATTTTTTAAAAAACGAGATGCTAATGGATGCAGCTCTGCTGGGCTCTGGACTCTCCTCACTGCAGGGTTTTAGCAGATGTTGAAAGTGTTGCAGTATCCCACACAAAATCACAGATTTAAGAGAATGATCTTTTTTGATGTTAGTCATCTATTGGTCATCGCTGCCCCCGCACTTCAGTTTTACTCAAAAATTAAACTCTACACACTTCAGCCCAAAAAACGTGACTTTAGATCAAAACAAACCAGAAAACCAGGAAAACGTCGACCAATTACAGAACCTCAAATCATCAAAACATTCGTCCATACGTTTACTCTGAATCAGCTGAAGAGTTCAGGGTCAGGAATCACTTGCTTCTTTTAGCCGTTTGGCTCCTCCCTTATTGTGACATCACAATAAAGAAACCCTGGCTCCACCCCTTTACCTGTCAACCCACACCAGAGCCCCACTCACTTGATCTTCAGTTGAAGAAATGTTTCCTTTTCGCTCTGCTGGTTGAGAACCTAAGACAGTACACAGCTTTAGGATTAGGCAGCAGACTTCTTCTGAGGGAGGGATCTGTACCTACTGTCTGTGGCGAGTCAGCAGATGAGGGAGCTGTAAGAACTTCTGAATAATGATTATAATGTTTTGTGCTTCTATCACAGTTAAGCATGAACTAGCTTGTTCGTGTTTTTGAAAGCGTGTGGTAAACGCTCAGCGTAAACATGGGGCGTGGCCAGCTACAGCTTATTTGCCTAAAAGCGACAGAGCCTTTAAACGGCGCATTCTGGTAGGAATAAAGCTGATGAGATCTTTATCTTTATTTGAGAGTGATTTTGTTAAAAGTAACTGGAAATGTAAACTAACTAGTAAATATATACTGTAAAAAAATGACGATGGCTTTCAAGTATATCACGCTATCACAATATGGAATATCTTTATGTCAGAATTTTTGATGATATTATTGCCTACAATACGATATGACACACATGTATAGCCCATAGACCTATTCTAACTCAAACAGATGCTGTTTTTGTGTTTAATATTCTGTACAATGTTGTTTGATCTTCATCTCCCGGCTTACAGAATCCAGATTTACCAAAAATTCATCAGATATTAATCTCACATTTCTCTTTAATCTCACAGACTGTTCACATAAATCATAAACACCCCACATACATCCAAGACCGGAGACAGAATTACAAAACTATAAAAACATATTCATATATTACTATCTACTATACAATATATTTATATATATATATTCATTTATACACTGTATCTTGACACTAATTAATTTTTATGTTTTAATTATTTTTTGTATATTTAATAATCAGTAAATTACTTCAGTAATTATTTGACTAAAATGGTTTTAAAAAGTCAATATTATCATTAATTGCAATTATTCATTAGGTTATGTATTAGTCAGAACTGAAACAGAGGTTTCAATATATTATGATTTTTTTAATCATTTTAATTAAGTATATTTAATAATCTTTAAGTTATATAGAAACTATAAAAACCTGAGTGTTTATCAACATATTCATACATTACTGTCTACAATATAATAATTACATTACTGACTCACTGTACAATATATTGATACCTCAATAATTCTAACACTATGTCGACAATAAATAAAATAATAGTTCTGTATTTGTTTAATTTATTAAGTATATTTGATAATCTTTAAGTTGTGTCACTAGACTGAAATGGTTTTAAAATGTCAATATTATAATTTATAGCAATTATTTATTGGGCTGTGTATTGATAAGAATTGAAAAAGAGGTTCCAATATTAAATATCTAAATAAATTTAGATTTTTTAATCAAATGTTTGAAAGTTAAAACTGTAATAGTATAAAACACACTATTATATTTATAAAATGTATATTTATGAAAACTTTACTTTTTATCCAATCAGATCAGTAGAATCTAAGGACAGAGGAAAACACTGCTTTCTAGTGGTCGGAGTTTAAACACAACACTAAATTAACCACTTCTGACACCAATCTTTACTAATATTATTACTAACGATCTAAAATAAGAATTAAAAAGCAATACTATTTTTTTCAGAATCAATACAGTATCGCAAAAAAATTAAATATCGCAGTTTTTTCATACAGCTCTAATTATTTCTATTATTCCTACATAACTCCAGCATCACTACAACAACTGAAGAAATTATTTTAAACATTATTTCTAAAACAGAATTAACAGAAATGTAATTTAATGATCTAGTGAGGAGAAAGTTAGGCCACGCCCACATTATCACTACTGAAACTGAAGAATTAGAAGCAGGTGTAGATGATCAGCTGGAGATGATTAGAGAGGAAGTGGGCGGAGTCACCAGTTAAGGTTAATGTTGATTGGTGGAGAGAGTGGATCACCTGGATGAGATTCACAGAAATCTCTGATCCTTCAGAAAGAGCTCAATGTAGAGCAGAGGATTCTGGGAAGGTTTTATAAAAATGTAAATTAGAAAAACTATCATAAATCAGACGCTCCACCATCTGATCAATCATCTACTAACATCAGAACCACAGAATCAGAACCGAGTACAGAACCTCCAACAACCCAAAACATCATCACAGGATCTACAGGTACATGTATTTCACTGTCTTATATTATAACCCAGGATAATGCTATTCTGGGATAATGCTAATAATGCTAACCTAGGATAATGCTATTCTGGGATAATGCTAATAATGCTAACCTAGGATAATGCTATTCTGGGATAATGCTAATAATGCTAACCTAGGATAATGCTATTCTGGGATAATGCTAATAATGCTAATCTAGGATAATGCTATTTTGGGATAATGCTAATAATGCTAACCTAGGATAATGCTATTCTCGGACAATGCTAACAAATACTAACCTAGGATAATGCTATTCTTGGATAATGCTAATAATGCTAACCTATGATAATGCTATTCTGGGATAATGTTAATAATGCTAACCTAGGATAATGCTATTCTGGGATAATGTTAATAATGCTAACCTAGGATAATGCTGTTCTGAGATAATGCTTACTTGGGGTAATTCTAATCTGGGACATTGCTAACAATGCTAACCTAGGATAATGCTAACCTAAGATAATGCTAATAATGCTAGCAATGCTAAAATATGTTTATGCTAGTCTGAGATAATGCTAACAATGCTTATCTGGAACATTGCTAAGAAAGTATAATCTAGGATAATGCTAACCTGGGATAATGCTAACCTAACCTGAAACATTGCAAACAATGCTTACCTAAGATAATGCTATTCTATTACAGTACTAACAATGCTAACCTAGGATAATGCTAGTGATGCTAAAAATGCTAACCTAGAATAATGCTATTCTGGGACAATGGTAACAATGCTAACCTAGGAAATAAAAAGTGTTTTTTGTTTGGGTTCACCATCAAACATCATTAAATGATGGTTAAACCACCAAAGTATAACTAAACTCCAATACATTTTTACATTAATAGCTGAAATATGAGATTATCAGATGCAAATAAAACAGAGTTTAGATATTTAATATATTAACATATTTTGATCAAATGTTTATTTAGTTAAGTCCAAATAAAATAAAATTGTCCAATTGCACAATATACCTGGGTACTCTTTTTATTTTTAGTAACACACATTTTCATTTTAATATGATCTGGCCTGGGGCCTTTTATTTTGAAGTCCAAAATGGTGGATAAAGAGCTGGCTAAATGGTGATGGTGACTTTTTCCAGCATTTTCTAAGATAAATAATAGGTTGATATTTAATATCAGAGTGATCTTTCTGTGCTGGTTAGATATGGTAAGATATGGTAAACAGTGATGTTAGATATGATGTGTATTATATCTGTATGTTACTCTGCTCTTCAGTTGTGAAGCTCAGAACGTGCAGTGGTACGGCGGTGCATCTGTACATTGGTATGGTATTATGGTGGTACCGCATTATGGCAGTTAGGTGGTGTGTCTATATGGTGGTGCAGTCATATGTGGTGGGTACTGTAAGGTGTGTAGTAGTGTAGTAATAGTAACGTTGGCGAGCGGTGCGTCTGTATGGTGGTACAGTGGTACGGTGGAATGGTGATACGGTGGTGTGGCGGGTACTGTACGGTGAGTGTTCTGTGTGCAGTAATAGAAACGTTGCCGAGTGTTGAGTCTGTATGGTGATACAGTGGTGTGGTGGTACGGTGGTGTGGTGGTATGGTGGTATTGTGATACGGTGGTGTGGTGGTACGGTGGTGTGGTGGTACGGTGGTGTGGTGGTGTGGTGGGTATACTGTACGGTGTGTATTCTGAGAGCAGTAATAGAAGCGTTGGCGAGTGGTGAGTCTGTATGGTGGAATGGTGATACGGTAGAACGGTGGTATGGTGGTGAGTCTGTATGATGATACAGTGGTGTGGTGGTACGGTGGAATGTTGATACGGTGGTGTGGCGGGTACTGTACGGTGTGTATTCTGTGTGCAGTAATAGAAACGTTGGTGAGTGGTGAGTCTGTATAGTGGTGAGTATGTATGATGGTGAGTCTGTATGGTGGTACAGTGGTGTGGTGGGTACTGTACGGTATGTGTTCTGAGAGCACTAGTAGAAACGTTGGCAAGCGTTGGTGAGGATTATTACAGTAATAAAGTGTTGCTGTGACGCCCCCAGGGGGACGCGGGGGTTTACGGAGGGCCCGAGGCCCGGCTTCCGGCCCGCCGGGCGGCACCGGGGCACAGACGGCACGCTCGGCGGGCTCCTGGGACGAGTCCAGCGCCGGCTGATTAGTATTCCAGACTCCGGGACGCGCTGCCGGCCGAGTCCAGCATTACTGCAGCCGCACTACACAACAGTACACTACACTACACTACACAACACTACACTACACCACAGTACACAACACTACACAACACTACACAACACTACACTACACCACAGTACACTACACTACACAAAACTACACAACAATACACTACACCACAGTACACTACACTACACAACACTACACTACACCCCAGTACACAACACTACACAACACTACACTACACCACAGCACACTACACTACACAACACTACACAACACTACACTACACCACAGCACACTACACTACACAACACTACACAACACTACACTACACCACAGTACACTACACTACACAACACTACACAACACTACACTACACCACAGTACACTACACTACACAACACTACACTACACCACAGTACACTACACTACACAACACTACACTACACCACAGTACACTACACTACACTACACTACACAACACTACACAACACTACACCACAGTACACTACACTACACAACACTACACCACACTACACTACACAACACTACACAACACTACACTACACCACAGTACACTACACTACACTACACCACAGTACACTACACAACACTACACACTACACTACACCACAGTACACTACACTACACTACACCACAGTACACTACACAACACTACACACTACACTACACCACAGTACACTACACTACACTACACAACACTACACAACACCACAGTACACTACACTACACTACACCACAGTACACTACACAACACTACACACTACACTACACCACAGTACACTACACAACACTACACACTACACTACACCACAGTACACTACACTACACAACACTACACTACACCACAGTACACTACACTACACAACACTACACTACACAACAGTACACTACACTACACTACACCACAGTACACTACACTACACTACACACTACACTACACCACAGTATACTACACTATCTATCTACACTACATTACACACTACACTACACTACACAACACTACACTACTCACTACACTACACAACACTACACTACACTACTCACTACACTACACAACACTACACTACACTACACAACACTACACACTACACTAATCACTACACTACACTACACTACACACTACTACACTACACTACACACTACACTACTCACTACACTACACTACACTACACACTACACTACTCACTACACTACACTACACACTACTACACTACACACTACTACACTACACTACACACTACACTACTCACTACACTACACTACACACTACTACACTACACTACACACAACACTACACTACACAACACTACACACTACACTACACACTACACAACACTATACTACACTACACTACACTACACACTACACAACACTATACTACACTACACAACACTACACACTACACTACACACTACACAACACTATACTACACTACACTACACTACACACTACACAACACTATACTACACTACACACACCAAACCCAGAGAGAGAAAGTGTGTATAGTGTGTATTATGAGTGCACTGTAGTGTGTGTGTGTGTGTGTGTGTGTATAGTGTGTGTATAGTGTGTATTATGAGTGCACTGTAGTGTGTGTGTGTGTATAGTGTGTGTATAGTGTGTATAGTGTGTGTTAGTGTGTGTTAGTGTGTGTTAGTGTGTGTTAGTGTGTGTTAGTGTGTGTATAGTGTGTGTATAGTGTGTGTAGTGTGTATAGTGTGTATAGTGTGTATAGTGTGTATAGTGTGTGTTAGTGTGTGTTAGTGTGTGTATAGTGTGTGTATAGTGTGTATAGTGTGTATAGTGTGTATAGTGTGTATAGTGTGTGTTAGTGTGTGTATAGTGTGTATAGTGTGTGTATAGTGTGTATAGTGTGTATAGTGTGTATAGTGTGTGTATAGTGTGTGTATAGTGTGTGTATGTGTGTGTATAGTGTGTGTGTATGTGTGTGTATGTGTGTGTATAGTGTGTATAGTGTGTGTATAGTGTGTGTATAGTGTGTGTATAGTGTGTGTATAGTGTGTGTATAGTGTGTGTATAGTGTGTGTGTGTGTGTGTGTGTGTGTGTGTGTGTGTGTGTGTGTGTTTGTAATTGTAAGGCTTTATGTTTGGTTAGTAGAAAGTTTTCTAAATAATGAAGTTAATGTTCTTAGTATGTCCATTTTGTCAAGTTTTCTGGAACATATTTATTTAACGTTTATAAATGTTCTGGAAATGTCTTGCAACGTCACTTATGTGTCAATATTTTAATTTTTTGTTGCTTTGGAATGTTGCTTTTAACGTTTACATAATGTTAGTACTCATCTAGCTGGAAATGTACTATGAGAATCGTATGTCCTATATTACATCCTGCGTAAGGTGCCTCGTGATGCTTATCACTATCTTACCCCCCACCATCAGTCTATTATCACTCCTTCCTCCTGTCTGGTTTAAACAGCAGCAGATCTTCTGAATATATCTACACTGATGGGCGTGGTGTTCTGGAAATGAGGTGTGTTCAGGTACATTTCTGCAGTTTTATCTTGTTTATCTTGGTAACAGAAAACACAGGAGCTCCACTGACTGAATACAACCTAGACAGACGCCAACAGTCAGACGTTCATCGCTATCTCGGTAACACAGGCGCTGTGCCGAGCCGAGCGTACACCCCCACTTATTACACACACATGAACACACAGCAGCACAAACCCAACTTTTACATCAACAATAAACAGAATAGTAAATAAAATAACATTGCTGTTCCCGTAAATGAGCTGCTGGAGCTCCTTCACAGCGTCAACCAGCAGCTCAGTTTCCTCTGCTGAGAAGAGTTTGTTGAACACGTCCAGGTAGCTGCACCGTTACAATAGCAATCCACCAAAGACAGAGCTCACCTGATCTACTCTTAAAGAGAATGATGATCAAGAGAGACGCTCTGATTGGTTTATTTCATGTTATGCCCAAAATTAACCACACCCATCATTAATTAAGATAATTAGTACATGACTTTTGTGTGTTTTGACACGAGCAAGGTGTACTTTTCCTGTCGTTATGATAGCAAAGACACAGATCCCACATATCCCACAGGTCAGGGCAGGGTTCTTTATAGCTACAATAGGATGTGTCAAAAGTGCTAGTGTGCATGTATTTTTGTGTATTTTTGTGAAATGTATTTAGCGTTAGAGTAGAAACATACTTGCTGTTTGCCCGTGCAATCGCTTATACAACCTGCTGTGTTGTGAGTGTGATGTAGCTTATGTGCACCGCGTGTAACTGGAGTCTTCCACTAGAGGGCAGCACACAATGTAAACATGGCAGAGGGCTTCCGGATGATTTGAACGATGCTAAATATGCTGGGTAGCGGCTACACTGCCCCTAGTGGTGTTGTGTGTATTGCACCTTGTGTACGCGGCACGTTAATTTTTGAAGAATGTGCACGACCTACGCTCCAAACAGACGCAGGACACGCGAAGCAGCCGTGATGCGTACGCAAACACGTCGTATATCTCTCTCTCTTTAGAGTGTGTGTGTGTGTGAGAGGCTGGAGGGCTGTGTGTGCGTGGGGGGCATGAGGGGGTGACGTCTGTTTTGCATGTGATGTTTTTATTTTCATATTATGTGATATGTCCCGTGTTCTCTCTTATGCAGCTTCTCTCAGTAGGATCAGGAGTCCTGCATGCTCCCGTCATCATCTGGTCCTCAGGGCCCGGGGTCGTCCGGCTGCAGTGTGGGCGCCGCCGCCTCCTGCACATCTGTCCTCCTGCTGCCGCGCCCGCTCTGTGCCCTGTCTGTGCCCCGTGAGCATCTCCACAAAGTCACCACGACCTTCAGTCATATAGAGTTAAACCCGGATCAGAATACACGACTTTAGCCTGATTTTGTCGTGAGCGACAGCGTCGGAGCGTCCGACGAAAACACTATCATGTTAGAATTTTTATCTTGTGTAGTTCCTCGCTTTTCTTTAAAGACTGGTGTTATGACCGGTTGTGCTACCCTGCCTAATCGTGCTACCCTAGTATATATTTTAACGTAAAAATAAGCGCACTTTTAGAAATATGCTTCCAATAAGATATATGGATAAGTTAGCTAACTAACTCACTGTATCAAAAAGTAAAGTTAAGGTAGTGAGATGTGATTATATATATTTTGTATTTTTTTAATAGATTTTTTTGTTTTTTTAGTGCTTATTATTGCTATTTTTTGTTATTAATTGCTATTCACACTTTTGTATCACTCAGACAAAGAAGAACAGTGAGCTGTAGATGAAGATAAAATGAAAAATCATAAAAACATGGGAAAAAATAGGTCCATGCGGGAGAACTGGTGGTAAGAAGCAAATATCGGATGGGTAGCACAACTCGACAGAACACCTGTATCACCTGACCCTTACACTGATCTCCTTATCTACTACAGTGGCACTGAACACACAGTGCTGGGGCCACATGGTAGAGTTTAAATTCCCGGGTCGAGATTTCCCACCACTTTTTCTTTGGGTCGGGCTCAAGAAAATGTTCTATAATGTAAGCGTCTGTTTTTAAGGCTATTTTTATCTTATATAAAGCTATGGTGTGATAATCATAATATAGCAAAGCAGCTCTACGACGTTTTACAACAAAAAACACTATTATTTAATTTTTTTGTAAACAAAATTTTATGTATTGAGAAGATATTGAAATATTCTCATTTAGAGCATTTATTTACAGAAAAAGACGCAGAGCTTTCAGACCTCAAATAATGCAAATTAAAACAAGTTCATATTTATAAAGTTTTAAGAGTTCAGAAATAATCAATATTTGGTGGAATATTCCTGGTTGGTTTTTAATCACAGTTTTTTTTTTTCATGCCTTTTGGCATCATGTTCTCCTCCACCAGTCTTACACACTGCTTTTGGATAACTTTATGCTGCTTTACTCCTGGTCATTTTGGTAAAATCAAAGAAACTCATCGTTTTTAGGGTGATCTCTTATTTTTAAGGGTAGGGTACAGAAGAAAAATGAGATTTGACCTTAATCTGAGGCCTGAAATCACCTGACCTTGTGACCCTGAGATTTAGTGGTAATTAATCTGGAATCACAGTTGTGGTGAGGTTGGCGCGGCACTGGTTGGCACGAGGCCTGGTAGAGTTTAGAGATGATCAGACTCAGCAGAGCACCTGTTCAAACACAACCCAGTAAATTAAAGGCAATACAGTGACATCTGGATCACAGCTGGACCCGGAGAACGCTCCTGTAAAGGTTTAATTAAAATATATTTCTGTATTAATGCAGGACGATATGACCTCAATTCAGCATCTGGCTTAATTTAACGTTTTATAACTTAATAGTGATTGATTTAAGATTATTTTAATGAACATTTTTCTTCATGTTGTTTCTATATTGTAGATCAGACAGTGTGGAGGTACATCCCACTCTTAATCCATAGAGTTTAATATAAAGACTTTCCACCAGGTTTAGGAGTGTGTTTGTGTTTTTATAAGAATTTTATCCTTTTTAATCTTTAAGAAGCACATTATAAGATCAGATACTGATGTTGATGAGACGAGGTTGGTAGGCACTGTGGATAACACCACTGCATTTCAGTGACTTACCACATCATGTTGGAGACTGGGTTCAATTCCCAATCTGAGTTACTATACTGCTCTACACTAGATAGATGGATGGATGGATGGATGGATGGACGGATAGATAGATAAATAGATGGTTGGATGATGGATAGATAGATAAATGGATGGATGGATAGATGGATAGAAGGATGGATGGATGGATAGATAGATGGTTTGATAGTTGGATAGATGAATATATAGATGGATAGATGGATTGATAGATGATGATGAGAGATAGATAGATGGATGGATGGATGGATCGATGGCTGGATAGATGGATAGAAGGATGGATGGATGGATGAATAGATGGATGGATCAATGGCTGGATGGATGGATGGATAGATAGATAGATAGATAGATGGTTTGATAGTTGGACAGATGAATATATAGATGGATTGATAGTTGGATGGATGGATGGATGGATGGATAGAAGGATGGATAGAGGATGAATGGATAGATAGATAGATAGATAGATAGATAGATAGATAGATAGATAGATAGATAGATAGATAGATAGTTGGATATATAGATGATTGATAGTTGGATAGATGAATATATAGATGGATTGATAGTTGGATGGATGGATGGATGGATGGATAGAAGGATGGATAGAGGATGAATGGATAGATAGATAGATAGATAGATAGATAGATAGATAGATAGATAGTTGGATATATAGATGGATTGATAGTTGGATATATAGATGGATTGATAGTTGGATGGATGGATGGATAGAAGGATGGATAGAGGATGAATGGATAGATAGATAGATAGATAGATAGATAGATAGTTGGATATATAGATGATTGATAGTTGGATAGATGAATATATAGATGGATAGATGGATTGATAGATGATGGATGGAGAGATAGATGGATAGATAGATAAATTACTGCTTGTAGATTGTCCACTTATCCTTTTATTCTGAAATTTAATTGTTAGTTTTTTTTAATGCTTTTACCATTTAATAAGTTTTTTATTGTTGTGTTTAAAATATATATATTTTTCATATCTGAACCTGATTAGTGGTTGATTTTAAGTTGTAAATGCTCGGATGCATTAAAAAAGGCGAAATGAGGGTTAAACTCAATGTATTTCTGATTTTAGATTACTTTATTTTTGTTACAAAAACAGTTTTTTTTTTACAAAAACAGATAAAACATTTATAGATAGAACCTTCGCTTCTATTGAATGTTTGAAACTGTTACAATTATGCTAAAAACTTGTACAATATTTTATTGCAGTAGTTTATTCATATAAAGAAATCCTTGTCATATTGCCAAGAATATTGTTATCAGAAAAGCCAGCTGAAATATGGTGATATTATCACAGGGCAGCTACAGATATCTGATATAAGGGACACTGATCTGATGATGGTGATGATACTGTAGATACGGTGTGAAGATGAGCAGGGGGGAGGGGTTATTGGGTGGTTATAGATGTGTATAACTGCGCTGCTGGGCGACCGGCTGTCGTCCTGTTTCATAGTGAAGGTCGTCTTCGTTTGCAAGTGTAAAGGTGAAGGTGTGACCTGACCCCGCCCCCCTGTCCTGCTGTAATCAGCCGGACCCTGATGAGAAGTGCACCAATCACTCTGCACCAATCAGAGATCCAATCAGAGCTCTGCCGGGATTCCATCACTCTGTCCTGGATCAGAACCGCCGGAGTCCAGCGGCAGCAGATGGAGCCTCCCGGCAGTGTGGGGGGGGTGGAGGGATGGAGGGATGGGGGGATGGGTGGGGAATGGGGTCTCTGGTTCTGGAAAGTGATAACACATCATTCTGGAGCTGGAAATTCCATTTGGGAAAGTGGGACCACTGGTTCCGCCGCTCTGGTTCCTCTGCTGATTCTGTCGACTGTGTTCATTTCTCATCAAATTTCGTCCAGCTTAAACCATATATATTTACATTAATATCTAAAATGTGTTCCTTTGAAGTAATAAAACATATCAGTCCTGCCTAAAACCATTATAAACATTTCCTAACCTTTAAAAATGTCCTTCCTCTAAAATCCTCTTTTTCTTGTTCTTGTTGTTTGTGAAATACAGCAGGTTTCTCTGAGTTGTTTATGATGCTGCACATGATGAAACTCTTCCTCATTCTCATTGTCTGCAGCAGCTAGTAAAAGAAAATATTCATAAAAACGAGTCGATCAGGAAAAGCACCGCGTCTACATCAACCCGTCAATTAGTATTCATGGCCCCACCCACCTCGGCTCGGGACCGCCCACAGACAGAGACACCGTCTCGTCAGATAAAAGATGACTAACAGTGCTAGGAACAGCATGCAGTTCATTCCTGTGTTATTTGTGTGAATAACACATCAGTGTTTATATACTTTACCCAGTAATTCAGAGCTAAGAAACAAATGGTTAGAATTAGTCTATGGAGGAAAAACACCACCAGCCAAGTACAATTGAGATAGGTAGGTGTTTAGATGTTTAGAACAGTTCTGTTTACACTAGTTAAAAGTAAAAATCCACCCCAGGGTTTTTTTGGCTGAGCTGCAGCAGAGCCGCCCAGGCAGTTGGAACAAACAAAACTCAGCCTGGGGTGGATTTTTACTTTCTGGATCTGGACTCTACCCACCTCTGTGTGTGTAACTATATGTTTAAATAGGATCTCCGGTGGATTTGGTGTTTTACAGAGACTCTAAGACTAGGTCAGTGGCTGAACTGCACTTAGCAGGGCATTATTACACATGTTATAAAGTAACATATAACATTGTAAAGACTTTTATTAGTGTAAAAATCTCTTTATTTTAAAACATTTCTAACTGTTGCTAAGCAAGTCAAGTCAAGTCAAGAGGCTTTTATTGTCATTACATCTGAGTACAGGTACACAGTGTGATAAAATTACGTTCCTCCGGAACCATGGTGCAACATAGAACAACAAGCAATAGACAACATAAAGTGCAGGAGTGACGACAGTGCAACATAAATTTTACATCTCACCAGTGTCACAGTGCTGTTAGCCAATCAGAGGCGATATGCTTGCATGTATGAATATTCATGAGCAAGAACCAATATCCTATGGCCCACCATAGGTGTTGTAGATGTTAGCTGTTATAGGTGTTATAGGTGTTAAATGTTATAGATGTTATAGATGTTATATTAGCTGGCGGTGGCGTGGGGGGGTGGTGGTGATGGTGTATCGGGTTTTATTGAGAGGAACGTGTGGTCGCTGCCCTCACTAACTGACACACCACCCAATCAAACGCTTAGATGATTATAGAGCAGAGTCAAGCACTGCCACTCAGAGCGCCGGGAGGCACTCGGCACTGCTGTGTGGGCAGCAGATCCACACCGTACCAGCCTTCATATACATTTACTGCCTCATTACAGCCTGGTGGAGGCTGATGGAAGCTGGAGGAGGCTAAGGGAGGTCTTATAAAGGTCTGATGGAGGCTGGTGGAGGCAGGAGAAGGCTGATGGAGGTCTGTTTGAGGCTGGTGGAGGCCTGATGGAGGTCTGATGGAGACTGATGGAGGTTGATTGAGGCTGATGTTGGTCTGATGGAGGTCTGATGAAGGTTGATGGAGGCACGAGAAGGCTGATGAAGGTCTGGTGGAGGCTGATGGAGGTCTGATGAAGGTTGATGGAGGCAGGAGAAGGCTGATGAAGGTCTGGTGGAGGCTGATGGAGGTCTGATGAAGGTTGATTGAGGCTGATGTTGGTCTGATGGAGGTCTGAGGGAGGCAAATGAAGGCTGATAAGCGCAGATGGAGGTATGATGGAAGCTGATGGTGGTCTGATGGAGGTTGATGGAGGCAGATAGAGGCTGTTGAAGGCTGATGGAGGTCTGTTGAAGGCTGGTGGAGACTAATGAAGGTTGGTGGAGGCTGATGGAGGTCTGTTGGAGGCTGATGGAGGCTGGGAAAGGCCTATTGGAGGTTGGTGGAGGCTGGTGGAGGTCTGATGGAAGTATAACTAGGGAATAAAACAGTTCTGTAGCGTTAAGTGTTTAGGAGGACAGTGGCAGGTCGCTGGTTTACTGAATGGCAGGTCGTTGGTTTACCACCGGCAGGCCCTGGTTTACTGCCGGGTTGTAAACTCATTCACACTGCAGTGTTGTGTTTGTGTCTCCAGCTTCTCCATGTTTGCCGTCATCCATCAAATCATAAAGCGCCGCACTTAACGCACTTTTCCAGCTTTACCGCCGTGTTTACCGAGTATACGCCACAAGACTGTGTGAGCAGCAGCCAATCAGCAAACAGGCAATAAATCGATCTAAACCATACAGAAGCTGAGCTACACACATACTCTTCTTTATTTATTATATATACCAAAAAATCCACATCAACTAAATACACTATACTGACTAAAGTATTTAGACGCGTTTTCACGTCTGTAGTTGTGAAAGTTTCTATGATCCGGATCAGTTGATGAGTTTATTATTTATTTGGATCTTCAGTCTTTCCCTCTGTTTGGTTTGGTTTCACACAGGTATAAAAATCTAAACGCACCAAAATGTGCACCAATAAACCACGCCAGCACATGTGTCATGTTTTGTTGCAAGAAAGTAAAAATAGTGAGAAGATTCTGTGTTTCAGTGCGTAAAGCTGTGCAGTGTGAGACGCTGAGAGCAGTGAACGCAGCACATACCGTGGTCTCCATACCGTGTGTAAACAGCATGGAGCAGCAGCAGAGACGGTGTTTGTCTATAACTGTGGTAATTAATTAGCGTTATCTGGCTAATATATCAGATTAAACTGCGCTTTATCAGCAGTTTAGCTCAAATAAAAGGAGTATATTTGATATCAGGGTCGGATTGAGACCAGATCACGTTCTCACCACAAGAGAACAGCCGTTCCAGAGTTCGATTAAGACCAATATCATCTCCTCTAGCTGGTCTTGATCCGGTTGTTTTAATCCGCATCCGAGTGTGGTTACTGTTTTCACACCTGCTCAATCAAACCGCATTAAGAGTACAAACCAACCAGAGTCTGTTTTAACCAGAACAAATAGCTCTGGTGTGAAAACACCCGCGAACTTTCTTAATCGTTCTTAATGAATTACAGTCATGCACTCTAAAAAACAGAGGTACGATATGAGTACTTTTTGTACTCAGAGGTACACTCTTCATAATTGTATACCTCAAAGGTACGATATTGGTCTTTACAGGGTCAGATTTGTTCCCTCTGAAGTATAAAGAATTTCCTAACAGCAATAAGTACAAATTTGTACCATTTAACCTGCAGCCAAAGGGTACATTCAGTATTCTGTATCTCTGTACCTATAAACAATATATATTTTAATTGCACATTTTTTATTTGACAATAAAAAGCCAGACAATTTTGGATCATCTAGTTTTTGAGACATATTCAGTTGATAATTATGTTTATAATCTTTATAATCTTTACTGGCACAAAAAACATGGGTACAAAAAAGGACTTTCACTGAAAGGTACTTTTTTGTATCTCAATATAAGATACAGCCCCAGAGACAAGCTTTATACTCTTTTAATCTGTACAAATCTGTACTTACTTTTCTTAGTGTGTGTGAAATACAAAATAAAGAAATCCAGATTAGGTGGAGCTAAAGAGCTCACAGAACTTTTTTTTTTTGTTTGTTTTTTGCAGTTTTACCACATATTTATACTTTATTTTATATTTATTTATATTTTATTTTACTTTATACTGGGGAATCATTCGTCCTCTAATCTTGGTTTAAATACTATATGTATATTACAATCTATCATCCTAAAAAACACAATTCGTACGTCTCTACCATCCCTCCTGCTCGACTCCAATTATCAGTGAGGGGGGCGTGGCCTATTTATAGTTGGAGTAAAATAGTTATAGTTGTAGTTATAGAGTAAAATGAACATTGTTGTTTTATTCTATAAACTACAGACAACATTTCTCCCAAATTACAAATAAAAATATTCTCATTTAGTGTCACGGATGACCCAGGCAGGGAGACGAGGAGGCGGACACAGGTGCAGGTAGGGCGAAATAAATAAATAATTTATTAAATAAATAACAAAGAAACACAAAGAAACAAGTAAACACGTAACAAAGATAATCAACCAAAACAACCGAGGGAGACTAGAGAACATAAACGAACAAGAGATAATAATAATTAAACAGGGAATAACAACAAGGAACTAAACTCGATAAACAATAACTAACAAACAAACCGTGAGTAAATAAACAAAGAAGTAAACTAGAGACTAAATAAAATACAAAACGAAACTGGGCAGGGATGAATAAACTAATAAACACAAAGCAGGGGTATCTACAAGGAACTAGGGAATAACTAAATAACTGAAAACAAACGAGAGGCACAACAGAACATAAACTAAACCAACTAGAGATAATAAAATAATAAACAGGGAATATATATAAGAGAAGGACTAGAAATAAACAAGGAAATAAACAAGAAGCTAAACAAGACTTGGAAAACTAAACTGAGCAGGGCAAGGGAGAAAACAAAATGAAAATAACAGGGAACTAGAGATAAACAGAGAAAACACGGAATAAGGAGCACAGGAAACAAACTAGGAATAATTACGGAGCTAGGGTTTTTAGAAACAGAGAGAGACAAAACAACAGGGGAAGGTGCAAAGACCGACGGAGACAAAGTGGTAGACGAAGGCTATTTAACAAACAGACCTCAAATAATGCAAAGAAAACAAGATCATATTTAATTTAGAAATGACAGAAGTCTCTGAGTTTCAGTTTACAGGTATCAGAACTGAACAGCTCAGACTGCAGCTGGTTAATACCCCGGCGTGTATAAATACACTGTGAGTAATCAGAGTTTGTTGGTTATAGAGAGACCGGACTGGGTCGGGTCGGGCGGGTCGGGCGGGGCGGGAGGTGTACAGTGTTACAGTGATGGGGTATCAGGGCACGGTGCCCAACCAGACTGGCACCAGATCAGTCCTGTGGGAGTTCAGTGTTCAGTTATTTCAGGGCATTTTCTCATTTATCTGGATCTGAACCAAGACGAGAACCAGATCCTGTTCTGATTACAGACTCTGTCTCAGTGATCTATAGAGTATCTGTAACAGCCTGCAGACGAGATACCAGCGCAGGTCCAGTTTATTCTTAGATATTTTTAATAAACAAACAAAGAATTAATACTAAAACTAAGGAAACAAAGATTATAAACTATAAAACAAAGGATTAACAAGAAGACTTAAAAAAAACAAGCAAAAATAATCAAACCACGAAACAAACAAAGAAAACCATCTAGAAAGCAACATTTCTACCTCTTAAGGAAATATAATAAAATGTTACAATTAAGAGATTTAATCAGATAGACAGCTCTGAAAATAAGAATAAGAGAGCACTTAAAAACAATCAGTTTCTTTGATTTTATCAAATTAAAAACCTCTGGAATAAAATCAAGAGGAAGATGGATGATCACAAACCATCAAACCACCAAACTGAACTGCTTGAATTTTTGCACCAGGAGTAAAGCAGCATAAAGTTATCCAAAAGCAGTGTGTAAGACTGGTGGAGGAGAACATGATGCCAAGATGCATGAAAAAAACTGTGATTAAAAACCACCAGGATTATTCCACCAAATATTGATTATTTCTGAACTCTTAAAACTTTATGAATATGAACTTGTTTTCTTTGCATTATTTGAGGTCTGAAAGCTCTGCATCTTTTTTGTTATTTCAGCCATTTCTCATTTTCTGTAAATAAATGCTCTAAATGAGAATATTTTTATTTGTAATTTGGGAGAAATGTTGTCTGTAGTTTATAGAATAAAACAACAATGTTCATTTTACTCAAACATAAACCTATAAATAGCTAAATCTCTAAATTGTTTCCAGAGTTGTATTTCTATGCTCATTATATAATATTAATGTATGTTATAGATTTTGCCCTAGAGACTAAACCATATCAATACTGCTCGTAGCCATTTATTCCCATGATGTGTTTATATAAACTCTACTACTTTAACTGTAATCAATCAGATATAATCATCAATAACTGAATATTAAATGTGTTAAATAAATGTACACAGGGCTGATTCAGGACAAGATGAGAGTCTGATCCAGGATCTGTGTTCCAGTTCTGAGGAGCTCTATTCAGTCTTGTGGTCTGAGGCAGGACGTCCTGTAATTGGTGTATATATTATATACATGTTTACAGGATGGGTGTAGAGGCCCGGGGTCATGTGATGAAAGACTTGTTTATTTAAGAAGTATAATCTGCAGTGTTATGCAGTAACTCAGCTCCGGTACAAAGGATTATCACACAAAAGAAACACAATAACGTGGGTCATTAATATCTGATCTCTGACGTTTCTTAAAGGAACTGTGGGAACAAACAGAGGAATAGCAGCTCACCTGGAATCTCCACCTGATACCTCTGAAGGGGTTTACCCACCTGAGCTTTATGTTTGTGTTATATTGTATTCTGTTCTGTATTTACGCATTTACTGTACGTTTAGTTTCGGTTTCACACTGCGGTTTAGTGACTGAAAGCACTTAACTACTTTGCAGCAGGTGTTGTGCTGAATTGTGTCTCTGCTAATGTCTCTGTCTCTGATTAATAAAAAATTCACGGTGGCCAAACACAAGACAGACAAGCTTGGATACCAAACACACAATTTATTTATAAATAAGGGATCAGGTTTATAATGTCGCTGTTCAGTGAAAAACACTTATCTCCATTTTTGTCGATTTTTAGTTTAATACATAATTTAAACAGACAAACTGTTTCTTACACTGTGCCATTTCTTAATGAACGGACCAATAGAAACTCTTCAAAATGACCTGAAATAAACTCTTTTTACTTTGACTTCCATTGAAAGTTTACAAGGTTTTTTCTCTCTCCTGTAAAGTTGCTGTTTTGAAGATAAGTGCTTTTTATTGGACAGAGACGATAAGAATAGTCAGGGACAGGCAGGGTCAATAACCAAAGGGCAGCATAAACAAACAACCAAACAACATACTAGAGTGAGCAGGAAATGAAGTCATACATGAGAAATCCACAACAGGGACGGGTGGTCAAAATACAAAAATAGGTTGGAAAACAAACGTTAAAAACACGAAGGAAACGTGAGATAGAAGAGCTATAAAAAAAAAAAGATTCAATACCAGGAGACGATGAAGTGAGTAGTGAGTCCAGGTGTGAGTAGTGATCAGAAGCACGGCGAGCTGGAACGCTGAATTGTCACGTGATCTGGCAAGTCCAGGAGTTTGAATGCAGGTGCATTCTGGGAAATTGAGTCTTTTTCTAGAGCACTAGAGGCTGTGGCAGACAGAAAAACAGTAACAGGACTGACAGTAAAATACTATGTGTTACAGCCTTGTCAGCATATAGCATGAAATTAAAGAATACAACTCTGGAAAAAAAAAAAATTCACGTAAAAATGATGAGTTTATTTGATTTTACCAAATTAAAAACCTCTGGAATATAATCAAGAGGAAGATGGATGATCACAAACCATCAAACCACCAAACTGAACTGCTTGAATTTTTGCACCAGGAGTAAAGCAGCATAAAGATATCCAAAAGCAGTGTGTAAGACTGGTGGAGGAGAACATGATGCCAAGATGCATGAAATTAAAACTGTGATTAAAAACCAACCAGGATTATTCCACCAAATATTGATTATTTCTGAACTCTTAAAACTTTATGAATATGAACTTGTTTTCTTTGTATTATTTGAGGTCTGAAAGTTCTGCATCTTTTTTGTTATTTCAGTCATTTCTCATTTTCTGTAAATAAATGCTCTAAATGAGAATATTTTTATTTGTAATTTGGGAGAAATGTTGTCTGTAGTTTATAGAATAAAACAACAATGTTCATTTTACTCAAACATAAACCTATAAATAGCAAAATCAGAGATACTGTATTTAATACACATTTTCAGTGATTTTGCTTTGGCAGGATTTTGCTTGTATTTGTTCCTGTTGATGATTTCAGGTGTTTTTTATAGGTGTTTGGTTAGAGTGTGGGTGAAACATGGTTTGATAAGAGAAAATGAAGCGTGGTGTTGATGTGGAAGGTGAATCAGTTTATCCTCTGTGGTTGTGGATGTTGTTGTGTTGATGTGTGTTCTCTGTGGGTCGGGTTGCTAGCCGGTATGTATTATTAGTGGGTGTGGTGTGGTGTGGTGTGGGTACTGGCTGCACTGGTGAGGACGGTACAGGCTGGTACCGGCGCCGCGTCACTCGCTGGCAGGACATTCGTCAGCCTGCCTACATGCTGCATCCTGCACTCTGCAGCTACTGTACCCTTACTGCTGCGTGAGAGTGTGAGTGTACGCGAGTGTGTGAGTGTACGCGAGTGTGTGGGGAGGTAATTATTCATGTTGCGTGCCCAGGTGCAGTCTGGGAAGTTAGCGCCGAAGAAAGAATGACCAACGTTAAACAGAGGAAATGCTCATCCTGCAGTTCAGTTGCTATGGTTACGGTTTTGTGGATGTGTAAAAGAGACACTTTCGCCCAAAAAAGGGCAGGAGAGGAAGTCTGATTCTCCGATGCGCCGAGCGCTGTCGCAGCACGCCGAAGCAAACACATAAAGCAGCTTTATGAGAGCGAGAGCGCCGCTGGAGCCGCGAGAGACGTTAGAGACGTTAGAGCCGTTAGAGCCCGGGGGGTGATAAGGCACGGCTTTTTTAATACGTCTGATTGGTCGTAGTTTTGTCCTGTAGTCCTGATTTTACCTCCCTCAGCTTCCTCCTTCCTCTACGCCTCAAACCCTACCGTCTACAGATACCCTCCGCTCGTCAGGAGGCCTGTTGGCTCGCTGCCAGGCTCGTTAAGCACTCGATTGGACACACCTGCGATTAATTAGCTCATAAACGGCATTGTGTGATACACTTAGCGCTCACACTGTAAACACACCCGCGGATATATTCACCACTTTGCTCCGTTAGTGATCAGAGGCGTGATGTTCTTATCAAGTCACGACACTTGTGACTGCACCTCCGAGACGACTCCGGTCCTGAGAGACGACAAGATGAAACTGGCTCTCATCAGGACAGCCCAAAAGAAAGGAGGTGTTACTGCTTACTAAGCCCTGCCTGAAGCTCACACTTTAGTGTGATCAGACTTCCAGCTTAAATCTAAGTTTATATCAGATCCAGATCCTGATTTTTGAAAGTCTGAACAGCCAGAAACCAAATGAAACGAAATGTTTTCAAATCAGATCCAAACCACTTTTGAAAGTGAATTGAAATGTGAATATAATCAGATTTGTACATCTCTGGATGCTACAATTAAAAACCTCAGCAACCCATACAGATATCAAAGTAACACGTAATGCAGATACTTCTACAACCCCTGCTGACACCACAGCAACCCATATTTCAAACAGATACCACAGCAACCCATACAGTTACTATAACAACCCATACAGATACCACAGCAACCCTTACATTTACTATAACAACCCATACAGATATCACAGTAACCCATAATGCCGATACTTCTGCAACCCCTGCTGACACCACAGCAACCCATATTTCAAACAGATACCACAGCAACCCATACAGTTACTATAACAACCCATACAGATACCACAGCAACCCTTACATTTACTATAACAACCCATACAGATATCACAGTAACCCATAATGCAGATACTTCTGCAACCCCTGCTGACACCACAGCAACCCATATTTCAAACATATACCACAGCAACCCATACAGTTACTATAACAACCCATACAGATATCACAATAACCCATAATGCAGATACTTCTACAACCCCTGCTGACACCACAGCAACCCATATTTCAAACATATACCACAGGAACCCATACAGTTACTATAACAACCCACACAGATACCACAGCAACCCTTAATACAGATACCATAGCAACCCACACAGATACCACAGCAACCCATACTACAGATACCACAGCAGCCCATACTACAGATATCACATCAACCCATACTACATATACCACAGCAACTCATACTACAGATACCAGGACAACTCATATTACAGATACCACAGCAACCCTTACTACAGATACCATAGCAACCCACACAGATACCACAGCAACTCATACTACAGATACCACGACAACTCATACTACAGATACCAAAGCAACCCACACAGATACCACAGCAACCCACACTACAGATACCACGACAACTCATATTACAGATACCACAGCAACCCTTACTACAGATACCATAGCAACCCACACAGATACCACAGCAACTCATACTACAGATACCACGACAACTCATACTACAGATACCACAACAACTCATACTACAGATACCAAGCAACCCACACAGATACCACAGCAACCCATACTACAGATACCACAGCAACCCATACTACAGATACCACAACAACTCATACTACAGATACCACAACAACTCATACTACAGATACCACAGCAATCCATACTACAGATACCACAGCAACCCATACTACAGATACCACAGCAATGTATACTACAGACACCACAGCAACCCACACAGATACCACAGCAACCTATAATGCAGATACCACAACAACCCAAACTCCAGATACCACAGAAACTTGCACAGATACCACATCAACCCACACTATAGATACCACCCAAATCCATTCTACAGATACCACATCAACCCAAAGAAATACCACAGCAACTCATCTAATAGAGGTACCACAGCAACCCATACTACAGATACCACCCCTTCTTGCTCTCTCTGATTTTATCTTATTCCCAGCATTCTAACAGTAAACACACACAGGCTGGTTTTTATCATTTTGTCTGACTAATAAAAGCTTATATTTGTTATATCTATTTTCTGGCTGGTTATAACTGCACCTCAGCGGCTGGTTTATGAGTCTGAAGCTCAGTCTTTATGTAGCTCCATATGTTCTCATCTCCTCAGAAATAGCTTCTCTCAGACCTACAATAACCTTTTCAAACAGTACTCTCCATTTCTGCTCTCAGACCACGCCTTCTTCACACTGTTCAAACTGTAAACATGTACATGCTGCTATTAATCACCGTGCATGACCTGGCAACCATGTTTCCTGCTCATTAAGAACATCCTTAACGACCCAATTAATGACCATTAAGCCTGGACCTTTTCTAAAGCTCACCTTAAAGGAGAACTCTGGTGTAAAATGGACTTTTGCTGTAGTAAAACATGATAAAAAGTTCCTACCTTTAATAAATATCCAGAAATTTTAACAGTTTCTCCAACAAACACCCTTCAGACTGGGTGATACGGGGCATAATTTACCCTGATAAATCACTTTTTACACCGTTATCCAGCTCAAAGTAGCTCCACACCTCCTTACTAGAATCTGGAGAGCCCTGACCTTTAAAACGAGGCATTACTAACTTAAAAAGTGCTTAAAAAGCTTATTAAAAAACACATTTTTTCATGTTTACATCCTATAACACTACTAGCTTCAGCTCCGAGCGCCGCCATTACTCCTGGCACCGGCTGCTACACTATGAGGAGTCTATGTATATATATGTCTATGTTATTATCAGTACAGTGATGGCGGCGCTCGGAGCTGAAGCTAGTAGTGTTATAGGATGTAAACAGTGGTTTTTGATGAGCTTCCTAATCAATTTTTAAGTTATTAATGCCTGGTTTTAAATGTCAGGACTCTCCTCTCTGGATTCTAGTAAGGAGGTGTGGAGCTACTTTGAGCTGGATAACGGTGTAAAAAGTGATTTATCAGGGTAAATTATGCCCCGTATCTCCCAGTCTGAAGGGTGTTTGTTGGATAAACTGTTAAAATTTCTGGATCTCTGAACGCTGTGGGAGAGCGGAGGTGTGCTGTTCATCAAAGATAAGAACTTTTTATCATGTTTTACTACAATAAAATCCATTTTACACCAGAGTTCTCCTTTAAGATTTCGATTGGATTTTGATTCAGTTTCTTCTTAGCATTTAAACAGCAACCATACTGTTTATTGGTCATAATTTAGTGGGATTAGAGTAGCCATGTGCGCTTGGGTTCCCTCCCCGCTCATTCACGGGGTGTCAGTCATGTTTACACTTTTTAAGTTATTTTAGGGCTGCAACTAATGATATTTTGGTAGTCGACTAATCTAATAATTTTTTCGATTAGTCAACGATTATTTCTGCCATGTCCTCCATCTGTAAAAACAATAGAAACAGCTGAACATGAGATTTAAAGGGTATTTAATTTATGTCTAGATGTTGATAAAACATTGAAATTACTGATATTTAGTGAGTAAATGTGTAATCTGTTGAGTTTGGGCACTTTTAGAGACAGAGAATAAGTTGAGAGTAAACTGTATGAGTGAGACATTTACCCTATCTCCCATTGCTCTTCTGTCCCCAGCACGCTGTGTAATGCAGCACTGTTACAGATTAACGATTAGTCGACAACTAAATTTGTAGTCGACAAATTGAAATAATCGACATTGTCGATTATATCGACTAATCGTTGCAGCCCTACTAACAACACTGTGATGCACACTTTTATTACATTGCACGTTTTCAGGATTGTTATTGTTGGAACGTTATTTCGGTAATGTTACGTGCTAACCCTTTCTCGAACCTTTTCAAAATGTTCTCTGTTAGCCGAGAAGTTCTGTACGCTCTCGACTCGTCAGAAATAGCTTCCTCTTTAGAAGTACAATACCCTGTTCACACGATTTGCCACATATTGTGTTTTTCTCGGTAGTTTTTTCTTCACTTCTGCTTCACTAATTCATCATCATCAGGTCTGGAGATGGCGTTATTACCGTCAGTGGCGCTCGGTTTCCCTCCCCGCTCATTCACGGGGGTGTCAGTCACGTTCACTAGTGTAGATCTGAGGTCAGTGTTTCCTCGCCGAGCCTCTCGCTGCCTCTTTTCAGCTCCTTGTTTTGTAATTACACACCCCGAGTGATTCTTTGTCCTCTGTAATTACCGACTTCGATCTCTGCCATTTCCCCTCGCAGCCATTCTCTCCTCCTCCTCGTGCCATTTTCCACAATTTTCCCCTCCGTTGGCTCCCGGTTCCTGTGCCGGTTTCTCCGCCACCATTTTGTCTTCGCTATTGTGCTGCTCTTGTCGCTGGGTTATTCGGTGCCACTCAGATTCTGGCTGATACTCTGCTGCTGGAGCTTGCTGCTGAGTTAATAACACTGCCAACGTATCTTTAAATCCATCATATCCCTCCCCCTCTACACCACCGAGCTCCTTACACACCACTGCAACGGCAACACCACGCCAACCACCAGTCACAAGTCACCAATCACTACAACGGTCGTTAGCGAATCTCAGAAACCATTCGTTCACTTCTTTGTTTCCCTAGTAGTGACTGAATGAACTGGCCAACGTTGGAAGCTTGCTGATTAGGTCTCGATTTCCCCATTTGCGTCTTCGCCATCGCCTTCGCTTTCGCCATCCATCACGGCCTAAAAGCTTTCACCAGGCGGCTCGCTCTGAGGCAGGCAGGGAGGCAGGCAGGCACTGAGAGCGCTCAGCAGCTCCGGAGTGGCAGCCCGAGTGGGAAGGCGACGGTATCGCTGCTTTGTTTAATTAGCAGAGCTATCTAAAATCTATACAAGCGCTTACCACACAAAACCCCACAAGCAGTGAAACAAACCTGCCTCTCCGAACAGCTCAGTGCCGGCCAAAGACCAGCCGATAAATCAGAGGCCTGCCACTGGGTCCCGATCGATCCCAGCTGTGCCGCGAGCCCTGCAGGACCCGGAACCCCCGGGGTCGGTGTCGGCTGTATTGACTAGTGGAGCCGAGGCGAGTGTCGAGGTCGTAACGATTAGTTTGTATTTCTCACTCTGATACTGTTCAAACACATAAACTCAGTGTGTGTAAAGGGATTAGTGATCTCCTCCAAAAGCATTGAGCCACAGTCTTAACCAGGAAGCTGCTGATGTTGTGTATCAGTGCGTTGCACGGCTGAGTGTGATGTTACATAGAGTAAGCTCTTTATAATCAATCAGTGTCTACTTGTAATAATAATAACAACTGTGTAGTTACACATTAACAATCATGTAATAACAGTGTAACTAATAGTTAAGTACACAAGTTTACGGCTTTATTACAGTTGCACATGTTATGTAATTACACGTGTTTAAAGATAGAGATCAGATATTTTATATCTATCTTATATCTTTCTGAATAATAAAAGATTATAATATATCATAAAACATTTTAATGCATTCATAATGTATAATACATGATAACTATGTTTATTATTTATTATGAATTGTGACTATTATTAAAGCGTATATTGTGGTTTGTTTGTTGTGATGAGCAGGATGAGCTCGGTGGTCCTATCTCCCGTCTCTCTCTCCCGTCTCTTTCTCCCGTCTCTCTCTCTCTCGTCTCTCTCTCTCTCGTCTCTCTCTCTCCCGTCTCTCTCTCTATCTCTCTCTTCCGTCTCTCTCTTCCGTGTCTCTCTCCCGTCTCTCTCTCTCGTCTCTCTCTCTCTCTCGTCTCTCTCTCTCCCGTCTCTCTCTCCCGTTTCTCTCTCTCTCGTCTCTCTCTCCCGTCTCTCTCTCTCGTCTCTCTCTCTCTCGTCTCTCTCTCCCGTCTCTCTCTCCCGTCTCTCTCTCCCGTCTCTCTCTCCCGTTTCTCTCTCTCTCGTCTCTCTCTCCCGTCTCTCTCTCTCGTCTCTCTCTCTCTCGTCTCTCTCTCCCGTCTCTCTCTCCCGTCTCTCTCTCTCGTCTCTCTCCCGTCTCTCTCTCTCCCGTCTCTCTCTCTCCCGTCTCTCTCTCTATCTCTCTCTCTCTTCCGTCTCTCTCTTCCGTGTCTCTCTCCCGTCTCTCTCTCGTCTCTCTCTCTCTCGTCTCTCTCTCTCTCGTATCTCTCTCTCTCGTCTCTCTCTCCCGTCTCTCTCTCTCGTCTCTCTCTCTCTCGTCTCTCTCTCCCGTCTCTCTCTCTCCCGTCTCTCTCTCTATCTCTCTCTCTCTTCCGTGTCTCTCTCCCGTCTCTCTCTCGTCTCTCTCTCTCTCGTCTCTCTCTCTCTCGTATCTCTCTCTCTCGTCTCTCTCTCCCGTCTCTCTCTCTCGTCTCTCTCTCTCTCGTCTCTCTCTCCCGTCTCTCTCTCTCCCGTCTCTCTCTCTATCTCTCTCTCTCTTCCGTGTCTCTCTCCCGTCTCTCTCTCTCGTCTCTCTCTCTCTCGTCTCTCTCTCTCTCGTCTCTCTCTCGTCTCTCTCTCTCTCTCTCCCGTCTCTCTCTCTCGTCTCTCTCTCCCGTCTCTCTCTCTCGTCTCTCTCTCTCGTCTCTCTCTCCCGTCTCTCTCTCTATCAAATTCAAATTCAAATTCAAATGGCTTTATTGGCATGAATTGTAAACAACAACTGTTGCCAAAGCAAACAATTCAACAAATACAAAAATAATAATCAAATTATGACAAAATTGAAGGATAATAAATAAATTACAATATGTGAGAAAAAAAAATAATAATAATAATAATTATAATAAGAAATAAATGTACATATAGTTTATGCAATAATATATATATATATAATTATATAAGCAGGGTTGTTTAGTGTAGGGTGGGGCTCTGGTTTCTCAGGGTGTGGCAGTTGTGTACATATTTAGCAGATAATCCAGCACATTCTGGAATCTCTCCTAAATACAGTCTGATCAGATCTTCCTCTGTTATTAATCTGAGCGATGGGATGGTGGATGTGATGTTCTGTAGGAACTGGAGTCTGAGCTGGGTGTATTTATTATTTATTCTCTCTCTTCCGTCTCTCTCTTCCGTGTCTCTCTCCCGTCTCTCTCTCTCGTCTCTCTCTCGTCTCTCTCTCTCTCGTCTCTCTCTCTCTCGTCTCTCTCTCTCTCGTCTCTCTCTCCCGTCTCTCTCTCCCGTCTCTCTCTCTCTCTGAGTGTGATGTTGTGTATCAGTGTGTTGCAGGATGAGTGTGATGGATGTGATGTTAGATGTTAGGGTCGGGTGAGAGCAGGACTTTTCCTGGTCTGGGAGCCGCAGGTTGATCCGGTGCTCAGGGCACATGGCTGCCGGCGCTCCCCGTCCTCACCTGCCATCTTCACGCATCAGCGAGCGCAGTGCCGGGGGCCTCGGGCCCTCAGAGACGCCCTGCAGGGGTCCGGGAGCCATCAGCCGCCCGGCGTTAGTGGATGATGACAGCTATTGTAATGGATACGGTGTTTAGTGGCGGGTTCTGATTCTCCTGAGGTCCAGAGCAGGACGTTAAACACGGTTTTACTCATGTGAAGCTGTGAAAATGACCTCAGGAGGGTTTCTGTCGTATTCACATCGTGTTGAGATGAGTCTCAGTGAAGAGTTCTGCACTAAACTGCTTTTTAAAGGAGAGCTCTGGTGTAAAATTGACTTTTGTTGTAGTAAAACATGATAAAAAGTTCTTATCTTTGATGAATAGCTCACCTCCGTTCTCCCACAGCGTTCAGAGATCCAGAAATTTTAACAGTTTGTCCAACAAACACCCTTCAGACTGGGAGATACGGGGCATAATTTACCCTGATAAATCACTTTTTACACCGTTATCCAGCTCAAAGTAGCTCCACACCTCCTTACTAGAATCCAGTCCTGACATTTAAAACCAGACATTAATAACTTAAAAAGTGCTTAAAAAGCTTATTAAAAACCACTGTTTACATCCTATAACACTACTAGCTTCAGCTCCGAGCGCCGCCATCACTGAACTGATAATGACATAGACATATATATACATAGACTCTGCATAGCGTAGCAGCCGGTGCCAGGAGGCAAGCTATGCGGAGTCTATGTATATATACAGTATATATCTGTTATTATCAGTATAGTAATGGTGGCGCTCGGAGCTGAAGCTAGCATTATGGGATGTAATCAGTGGTTTTTAATAAGCTTCTTGTGCACTTTTTAAGCTCTCCAGATTCTAGTAAGGAGGTGTGGATCTACTTTGAGCTGGATAACGGTGTAAAAAGTGATTTATCAGGGTAAATTATGCCCCGTATCTCCCAGTCTGAAGGGTGTTTGTTGGATAAACTGTTAAAATTTCTGGATCTGCAGGGGGTCCAGTGAAGAGGGCAGTCGTGTCTTGATGTTCCTCATGACTAGCCTCTCGAAGCACTTCATGATGATGGGTGTAAGTGCAACGGGACGGTAGTCATTGAGGCAGGACACTGTGGACTTCTTCGGCACGGGAACGATGGTGGTGGACTTGAGGCACGTTGGGACAGTTGTTCAGGTCATCAGGGAGGGAGGCATCACGTTCACAGGACGGTGGCATTGTCCTGTAGTTGATGATTGCCTGGATGCCCTGCCACATGCGCCGCGCGTCACCCGTGTCCTTGAAGTGGCTGTGGATTCTCTGGGCGTGTGCGCGCTTTGCCACTCTGATAGCTCTTGACAGGTCGGCTCTCGCTTTCCTCAGGGCCACCTTGTCACCCACTCTGAAGGCGGAGTCGCGGGTCCTCAGCAGCGCACGTACCTCAGCAGTCATCCAAGGCTTCTGGTTTGGGCGTGTGGTGATGGTCTTGGAGACAGTGACATCATCAATACACTTGCTGATGTAGCCAGTGACTGATGCTGCATACTCCTCCAGATCAACAGAATCGCCTTCAGTAGCAGCCTCCCTAAACATGTCCCATGCAGTGCACTCAAAACAGTCCTGAAGGGCTGAGATGGAGCCTGCCGGCCAGGTGTTCACCTGCTTCTGAACTGGTCTGGAGTGTCTGATGAGTGGTGTGTATGTTGGAGTCAGCCAAACACACATGTGGTCCGAGAAAGCGAGGTGGGGGCGGGGCTCCGCCCGGTATGCGCTGGGGATGTTTGTGTAAACAAGGTCCAGCGCGCTCGCTCCTCTCGTTGCAAAGTCCACATGTTGGTGGAATTTAGGGAGCACTGACTTGAGATTTGCGTGGTTGAAATCTCCGGCGATAATAAACAGTCCGTCTGGGTGTTTGTTCTGCAGATCGCTGATAGACCGATAGAGTTCACACAGAGCCTCTTTAGCATTAGCACCAATGCTAGCGCTGGGTGGGATGTAGACAGCAGCTATTAGCACGGCGGAGAACTCCCGTACTAAATAAAAAGGTCTGCACTTGACTATCAGGAACTCCACCAGCGGAGAGCAGTGTTTGGCGACAGTCACAGCGTTGTTACACCATTCCGTGTTGATGTAAACACACACGCCTCCACCGCGGGTCTTCCCGGATAGAGCCACGCTTCTATCCGCTCTGAACGCGGTTAGCCCGGCTAGCTGAATGGCGCTGTCCGGAATGTTGTCGTTCAGCCACGATTCCACAAAAACCAAAACACAGCAGTCTCTGAACTCACGCTGGGTAGTTCGCTGGAGTCGGATGTAGTCCTGTTTATTGTCAAGGGAACAGACGTTTGCCAGAAAGAGCGATGGTATAGCCGGCCGGCTAGGACTAGCCTTTAGCCTCGCGCGGATCCCGGCTCTCTTTCCGCGCTTCCACTTACGCTCGCACCGCTTGCGATAGCACTTCCGCACTATGGCACTATTTTAAGGTGGAATGCATATATGTTTTGAAGTGGAAGGTACATATATTTTAAGGTGGAAGGTACATATGTTTTAAGGTGGAAAGGACATAGGTTTTAAGGCGGCAGGGATATATGTTTTAAGGCAGAAGGGAAATTTGTTTTAAGATGGAAGGGACATGTATTTTAGAGTGGTAGGGAAATATGTTTTAAGGCGGAATGGAAAGTGTGAACAGTAAAATAAAGCTCTGTATTCTGGTGGCTGTAGTAATAGTGAGCATTAGTTTGTGAGAAATTATACAGTAAACTCAAATAGTCATGCAGTGAATCAATACACTGATATATAACCTTGACGTTAAAATGAATTTTCATATATTGTGTTTGGTAGGAACCAACAGCATTGTGTGTATTTCTGCAGCATTAATTAGCTGTTGATTTTGCTGTATAATATATAATTTATGATTGTGATTATAAAGGGTATTATTGTGTGGTATGATCTACATTAGCTGCAGTAATAGATTTAATATTTATGTTCTGTATTTATTAATTACAGTAAATAATAAAAACACAGTAAAGACTGTAGGATTTCAGTTCTACTGGATTCCTTTTTACTCCCTGAATAAAATCCTGACCCTCCAGTTAACCCAGTATAACCCTCTCCCTGCTCTCAGAGGCTTCATACTGATGGTTAAATGGTTTATATTGATGGGGTTAAAGGTCAGGGTTATGTTAAAGACGTATTGATCCGGTGTGATCGATCAGAAAGAGAGGCAGGTCAAATACAACACTGGGACACGTTTAGACTCACAAATTTAATTTTATCATTAAAAAATAAAATTTAACAATATTGATTATATTGTATTTTATATTTGAAGCTGACATTATTTAAAAAAATAAATAATAATAAAATAAAACCAACCATATTTTTTTTTTGTAAGAGGTGCCCAAGCTGTTGTGTACAGATGTAAATGTTATTTGTATTTCTTTTAGTACTATTTCTATTTAGTACTCTACTCTTTTAATACAATTAGGGGTTAGTTTCAATTCGTAAGATTGGTACCTTAAAAGTGTATTATAGAGCCCTTGCAATGGTGCCCAGGTGGTTGTTAAGGTGTTGCTAGGTGGTTACTAAGGAGTTGCTATCATATCTGTGGTAGTTGCTAGGTGGTTGCTAAGTTTTGAGGTGGAAAGCACGTAAGTTTTAAGGGGGAAGGGAAATTTATTTTAAGGTGGAAGGGACATGTATTTTGATGTTAATTGCTAGGTGATTGCTATGATTTTTGAGGTGGTTGCTAGATGATTGCTCAGGTGTTGCTGGGTGGTTGCTAAGGTGTTGCTATAGTACCTATGGTGGTTGCTATATTCTTAAGTTGTTGCTAGATAGTTGCTATGGTGTTGCTAAGGTGTCACTGGGTGGCTGCTAAGGTGTTGGTATGGTATCTGCGGGGGTTGCTATGTTGTTCCTAAGTTGTTGCTAGGTGGCTGCTATGGTGTTGCTAAGTGGTTGCTAAGGTTTTGCTTTGGGATGCGCAACCATAATAACATTGCTGTTCCCGTAAATGAGCTGCTGGAGCTCCTTCACAGCGTCAACCAGCAGCTCAGTTTCCTCTGCTGAGAAGAGTTTGTTGAACACGTCCAGGTAGCTGCACCGTTACAATAGCAATCCACCAAAGTCAGAGCTCACCTGACTCTTCTTAAAGAGAATGACGAGCTTCTAAAGAGATACTGATTGGTTTATTTCATGATAAGCCCAAAATGAACAACACCCATGATTAATTACAGGGGTTGTACAATGAAACTGAATCACCTGTCATCATTTTAGTGTGGGATTTTAGGTTTCATGTCTAAATTGGAGCAGCCTGGTGTCCAATCTTCATTAATTGCACATTGCACCAGTAAGAGCAGAGTGTGAAGGTTCAATTAGCAGGGTAAGAGCACAGTTCTGCTCTAAATATTACAATGCACACAACATTATGGGAGACATACCAGAGTTCAAAAGAGGACAAATTGTTGGTGCACGTCTTGCTGGAGCATCTGTGACCAAGACAGCAAGTCTTTGTGATGCATCAAGAGCCACGGTATCCAGGGTAATGTCAGCATACCACCAAGAAGCACCAACCACATCCAACAGGATTAACTGTGGACGCTGTAAGAGGAAGCTGTCTGAAAGGGATGTTCGGGTGCTAACCCGGATTGTATCCAAAAAACATAAAAACACGGCTGATCAAATCACCCAGAATTCAATGTGCACCCCAACTCTCCTGTTTCCACCAGAACTGTCCGTCACCACAATCAATTATTGTGCTCTAAAACCAGGTGATTCAGTTTCATTGTTCAACACCTGTATATAGAGAATTAGTACATGACTTTTCCGTTTCGAGAGAGATGCGAGAGGTGTACTTTTCCTGTCGTTATGATAGCAAAGACACACTGTCACAACTTAAATCAAGATGTACGGTGTACCGCAAAATAGGATCCAGTCTTAGAGTGTGTGTATAGTGTATAGTGTGTATGTCTATAGTGTATATTGTATGTGTGTGTGGTGTCGTCTCGACTTGTCGGAGGTGTGAGGAACGGCTCTGCTACCAGCCAGACAACACCATCCAACTGGGACACACCCACCATCCCATCCTCACCTCCTCATAATGAAGTGTGTAGCAACAACTGTCTGGAGACCTGTGTGTGTGAGTGTGTGTTTAAGTGTGAATGTGAGAGTGTGTGTGAGCACTGGTACCCAGAACTATCAATATATACACACACACACACACATACACATACTCAATACAGCACTACAAATCAGTTTTTAAATAATTATTTCATTTATTAAGAGTAAAAATCAATCTAATCTAATCTAACTCTGTGTAAAAAAGGTATTTAACCTCTAAATCTAATAACTTGATTGTTCCACTCTATAATCAATCTTTACTGATAACTGATAGCGAGTGTTTCTCATCTCTGTGGAGGAATTTAGTTCCTAATTCTTCTTTACAGAATTACAGTTTTAATTCAGACACACTGGAGGATTTTCCAGCATAAACATCTAAAACTGTTTAAGATCATCCACAGCATCTCAATCTTTAAGTCTTTAATTAGACCCTAAAAAAAAACTTAATTTACTTTATTAATCCATTTAGATACAGTGAACTTGTTGTTTGTGAGCTTTGGGTCATTGTCCTGCTGCAGAACCCAAGTAAAGTACTCCTGAGCTTGAGGATCAGTAAGGAACAGATGAATTTTCTGGTAAAAACAGCAGAATTCCTGCTTCCATCTGTTACAGCAAGTTTTACCCAGCAGCCCCAGACCATCACACACACACTACCACCACCATGTTTTACATCGTTCAGTATGACTTAGTTCTTTTACTGAAATTATGTTTAGTTTATAGTTTTACGTTAAAAGTTCTGCTTTTAACTCTCCGGTGGAGACCATTTCCCCCAGTCTCTTTATTCTTATTAATGAATTATTAACACTGATCTTAACTGAGGCGAGTGAGATCCTGCAGTTCTTTAAGTTCTTTAGTTGTTCTGGGTTCTTTTTTATGGATCTCTTGGATGAGTTCTTCATGCCCTTTTGGAGTAATTTTGTTCGGTCGGCCGGTCACTCCTGGGAAGGTTCACCAGTGTTCCATGTTTTTTCTCCATTAGTGAATAATAGTGAATCACTGTGGTTCTCTGGAGTCTCAAAGCTTTAGAAATAAATGATTTTATAATATTTTCAAGGCTGATAGATGATCAATAACTTTGTTTTTTCTGATCTGTTGTTGAGTTTCTTCACATGGGGGTTTAATAATAATAATGTGCTGCTTTTAAATGAGATCTTTTATCTGCTTCAAGTTCTCAGACAGGTTCTATTAAATAAGTGATTTCTTAATTCTACAAGTCTGGTAGTGGTTAGATGGTTAAATTGAGATGAGGATGATGAGGAAGAGGATGATGATGAAGGTGGGTGTGAGAGAGTGCTGAGTGTGCACTGTGTACTCTGGTATATACTGCAGGACGTTGTTATTAGTGGAGGACGCCGTTGTTCCGGTCGTCCTTCCTGAATCTCAGTGTCTCCCGGGAGTCGTATTCCCCAGAAGGGCTGGCGACGCTCCAGCTCCTCCTCCCGCTGGGTGATCAGGTGATCAGGAGGAGAAGGTGGTAAAGCAGGACTCTGGGAGGGACAGATGGCGGGACGGCTGCAGGATCAGCAGAACTCGGCTCTGATCCATTACAGAGCTGCTTTAATGTACAGTATCTCAGTAGAGGTGGCGATAGTGGCGACATGGTGATGAATTAGCTTGACGCTAAGCGCTCGGATCGTGAGGGTAGAGTGAAGCGGGAGAGATGTTTGTAGAATTGGAGTTTCAATCAATTAATCAATCAACTTACCAACCAATCAACAAATCAACCAACTAACCAATAAACCAACTAACCAACCAACCAATCAACCAACCAAACAACCAACCAACCAATCAATCAATCAACTAACCAACCAATTAACCAACCAATTAACCAACCAACCAATCAATCAATCAATCAATCAATCAATCAATCAATCAATCAATCAACTAACCAACCAACCAATTAACCAACCAACCAACCAATCAATCAACTAACCAACCAACCAACCAACCAACCTTCCTTACTTCCCAACTTACTAACTTAATAACTACATTAAATAATTTTAAAATAACAGTAAATAAAATAAAAAATAAAAATAGAAAAGGATAAAAAAATAATAATAACAAAACTTAGTTTAGTTAAAAAAATTAAAATCAAAAGATAATAAGATTATTACAAAAAGTTTAAATTAAGCTAAAACTAACGTTTGCATAGTACAATAAAAATACAAATAAGTGAATAAATAAAATAAATTCCAAACGGTTGTTCTGAATATGTACAGTATTTATGCTCTGATGGTTCTGATTGATTTTTTACCTTCTCTCAGCTTCACAGCTGCTTGTTTTTTACCCATATATTCTCACAGCTCTCTGGGTACTAATCTAACTATAAAAGCTCAGTCTGAACTGATAAAACCCAAATCTGAAACTGAGCGTTTAGATATTCAGTGCTCTAGAGGTTGTTGCTAATGTTACTAACAGTAGTTTTAGCGTTTTTCTTTTCTACAGAACTCACAATGTTTCTGTTTCATCAACTGCTGTGGTTTTCCTTGGTCTACTTGTTCAACATCTGTTATTTAATACACCAGTGACGACTTTCTTCTACAGGACATTTCAAGCGGTTGTTCTATGACGGTTGTTCTATGTTCTATGACTATGGGTAATATTTGTGCTCTAATGGTTCTGATTGATTTTCTATCTTCTCTCAGCTTCACAGTTTATTGTTTTTCACCCATAGACTCATAGATCTCTGATTTTCATGTTACTGGTTTCTCGTCTAGTAGTGATGGGTCGGTCGTGAACAATCGGGAACGACGGGAGCCGGCACCTAAATGAAGTCCAGTAAGAAGATATCAAATTGTGGTAATGAGGTCAAGTATTTAGAACGGTGGATGTAATATTTACTTAATAAAATAATAAATAATAATAATATACCCTATTTCAAGGTCAGTGTATGAAAAAAAACATTATGTATTGCAGCAACGTGCAACATCATCAAACAGGGCAGATCATAACAGAAACAGAGTCAACCCCTCAAAGATGAGCTCCATTTTTTAAAAAATGCCAATCTTCCTAAAGTTTGCAAAAAACGTCACCTGGATGCTTGTTTTCTTTTTTATTTGCACATTTGTTTTTTATTCTGTTGAGTGTCACTGTGTTGATTTATTTTTGTATATATAAAGCCCTATAAATAATACATCATTTATATAATGTATTCATTTCACAAATAATTTGGTAATAAATTGATTTAAACAACCAAAAAAAATCTAAGGAGCCACTTGGGAGCCAAAAGAGCCGGATCTTCTTAGTGAGCCGAACCAGAAGAACCGGCTCCCTAGAAATACCTGGAATTCCCATCACTATCCTCTACCTATAAAAGCTCAGTCTGAACTGATAAAACCCAAATCTGAATGAATGAATTAGCTTGACGCTAAGCTCTCAGATCGTGAGGGTTTAATAAAGTGTTAGAGATGTTTGTTGAATTGGAGTTTCAATCAATCAATCAATCAATCAATCAATCAATCAATCAATCAACTAACCAACCAATCAACAAAATCAACCAACTAACCAATAAACCAACTAACAAACCAACCAATCAACCAACCAATCAATCAATCAATCCATCAATTAATCAATCAATCAACTAACCAACCAATTAACCAACCAACCAACCATCCAACCAACCAATCAATCAACTAACCAAATAAATAACCAAAAAAAAATCTAAGGAGCCACTTGGGAGCCGAAAGAGCCGGATCTTCTTAGTGAGCCGAGCCAGAAGAACCAGCTCCCTAGAAATACCTGGAATTCCCATCACTATCCTCTACCTATAAAAGCTCAGTCTGAACTGATAAAACCCAAATCTGAATTTTTTTCTTGAGCGTTTAGACATTCAGGTCTGTTTATTGGTTAAGAAATTAATGTATCAGGATTCACACCTGGCCAACAAAACACACCTGAGAGACACATGTTTCAATACTGTAGCTTGTAAGAATAATGTGCTATCTTCTGAACTGTAATGTACAGTGTAGTAGTGATGAATTAGCTGGATGCTAAGCGCTCGGATGGTGAGGGTGGAGTGAAGTGTGAGAGATGTTTGTGGAATTGGAGTTTCAGGCGTTTGAGGGGTCTGATAATCAGAATCTGAAGTGAATCAGAAGCTCGGGGGGAGCGTCTGGAGCCGGCGGATTGGTTCTGAGAGCGAGGATTGTAGCAGGAGTCGATCCTTTCTTTCTCTTGACTTTAGCGTTTATATCACATGTGTAAAATTTAAGCCTCTGTACTTTTGTTCATGACATTTTCTTTTCTACAGAACTCATAATGTTTCTGTTTCATCAACTGCTGTGGTTTTCCTTGGTCTATCTGTTAATCATCTCTTGCTTAGTACACCAGTGACGACTTTCTTCTTCAGGATATTCCATACGGTTGTTCTGGGTATGAACAATATTTATGCTCTAATGGCTCTGATTGATTTTCTATCTTCTCTCAGCTTCACAGCTGCTTGTTTTTTTACCCATAGACTCTCACAGCTCTCTGGTTTTCGTGTTACTGGTTACTAATCTAACTATAAAAGCTGAAACTTAGCGTTTAGACATTCAGGTCTGTTTATTGTTTGAATAATTAATGTATCAGGATTCACACCTGGCCAACAAAACACACCTGAGAGACACATGTTTCAATACTGTAGCTTATAAGAATAATGTGCTATCTTCTGAACTGTAATGTACAGTGTAGTAGTGATGAATTAGCTGGATGCTAAGCGCTCGGATGGTGAGGGTGGAGTGAAGTGTGAGAGATGTTTGTGGAATTGGAGTTTCAGGCGTTTGAGGGGTCTGATAATCACTCAGTGAAGTGAATCAGAAGCTCTGGAGCCGGAGGATTGGTTCTGAGGGCGAGGATTGTAGTGCTGGACTGGCTGGCGTAGATTCGCTGGCGTAGACTCGCTGGCGTACGGCGTGGCGCGGCTGCGTGTGAACTGGACTGGAACTGCTGTTTCTGAGTCATTGGCGTTATATAACCCAGCAGACAAGATACATTTAGTTCAGAAGATCCGTACATCACAGCGTACGAACGACAAGTGTTCACAAAGAAAGAGAAGAACAAAAACAGACAGAAATAAAAACCCGGCCACCAGAAGATCTCCAAGTCTTTCTTAAACACATTAGATTAGGGGATCACAATATGTTATATTACCCATGATAATAATATGATAATGATAAAATAAGAGAGCACTTAAAAATGAGCAGTTTCTGGAGATGGATGATCACAAGCCATTAAACCAAACTGAATTTTTGCACCAGGAGTAAAGCAGCATAAAGTTATCCAAAAGCAGTGTGTAAGACTGGTGGAGGAGGAGAACATGATGCCAAGATTCATGAAAAAAAACTGTGATTAAAAATCAACCAGGATTATTCCACCAAATATTGATTATTTCTGAACTCTTAAAACTTTATGAATATGAACTTGTTTTCTTTGCATTATTTAAGGTCTGAAAGCTCTGCATCTTTTTTGTTATTTCAGCCATTTCTCATTTTCTGTAAATAAATGCTCTAAATGAGAATATTTTTATTTGGAATTTGGGAGAAATGTTGTCTGTAGTTTATAGAATAAAACAACAATGTTCATTTTACTCAAACATAAACCTATAAATAGCAAAATCAGAGAAACTGATTCAGAATTGTAAATTTAATTGTACTCTAATTCTGTTTAGTATGTAGTTTAGGATAAACTTTATACACCAGTGTGACCAATCTGTTTATTTCCTCTGTAGACTGAAAAAAAAAACATTTGGGTTTGATATTTAAATATATGTATATTATCAACATTTCAGCTTTTATTTTCAGGTATTTACATCTGATCACTTGTTTTTTGAGCAAAAGTATTGAATCAGATAAACGTAAATAGTAAATTAAAGTGAATAATATTTAATATATTTAATATTGCTTTTCCAGGCTGTTACTGCAGCTTCTTTCAGTTAGTGTTGGTTTTGGGGTGTTACTCCCTTCAGTCTCCTCTTTAGCAGGTAAATTGCATGCTCTGTAGTGTTGTGTATAATTACTGTATCTGCATTGGCTCTTTTGAGTGCATATTTCTTCAAAAGTGAAATAAAAGCTGAAATGTTGATCTTTTGATTCTTATTAATCTTTAAATGTCAAACCCAAGTGTTTTCAGTCTGCAGCTGCTGCAGATCAGCAGTAATGTTCTCCTCGTCTTCTCAGAGGAGATCCTCCCGCAGGACGGAGCTCAGGTGTGCGCTGACCATCGGGAATTCAGCCCACGGATTCTGCTCACGCCCACGTGACGCTTGTGCTCCAGCCACGAGTATCACCTTTATCCATTAGCATTTTATTTTAGCGTCCTCAGCTAACCTGCTCGGACGGTGGACGCTGTGGGATCACAGTTACTGTGTATGTTCTGGTAGGGGTGGTGACGAGGGTAATGTGGGTGGAGCTATGCTAATTAGGGCACATGCAGAATTAGAAATAGTGCACTAGTTGATATTAAAGCCTATTTATTAGTATGCTTAGTTGTGGTATTCACCAATGCCAGATATCATGAAGAATGATTTATGATACATGCAGATCAGACCAATTTCTATATTATACTCAGCAGCCGGGGTATTGGCACTTGGCACTATGTGGCTTGTGGGCAATGGTTGTATTATACTTACCAACCGGGCTGTTGGCACATGTGGTTTAGGCTGATTCCCATAATATACTCAGCAACTGGGGTGTTGGCACTTGTGGTTCAGACCGATTTCTATATTATACCCAGCAACAAAAAGTGATGGCTATAGTGGCTCGGGCCATTTGTCAAATTATACTCGGTAACCAGCGTGTTGGCTCATGCAGCTCTGGCCAATTGTCATATTATACTCAGCAACCGGCGTGTTGACCCATGCAGCTCAGTCAGATTCCTATATTATACTTGGCAACCGGGATAATAGCACACCAAACTCATGCCGATTTCTTTATTAAACTCGGCAACCGGGGTGTTGGCTATAATGGTTCGGGCCAATTGCCATATTATACTCTGCAACCAGCATGTTAGTTTATGCAGCTCTGGCCTTTTGTCGTATTATACTCAGTAACCTGGGCATTGCTACATGCAGCTCGGGCTGATTCCTATATTATACTCTGGAAGCAACTGGAAGGTATTTGCATATCGTCGCTGTCCTATGAAAAACACTTATCTCCATTTTTGTCGATTTTTAGTTTACTACATAATTTGAACATACAAACTGTCCCTCACACTGTGCCAAAATTTCTTGATGAACAGACCAATAGAAACTCTTCAAAATGACCTGAAATAAGCTCTTTTTTACATTGACTTCAATTGAAAGTTGACAAGGTTTTTTCTCTCTCCTGTAAAGTTGCTGTTTTGGAGATAAGTGTTTTTCATTGGACAGCAACGATATGCAGCTCCTGCAGATTCCTTTATTATACTCAGCAACCAGGGCAGATTTCTATAATATACTCCGCAACTGGGATATTGCCACACACAACTTGGCTTGATTCCTAGATTATACTTGGTAACTTAGATGTTGGCATATGCAGCTCGGGCTGATTCCAGTACTTTACTCAGCAACCGGGGTATTGCTGCATGTGCTTCATTCTGATTCCTATATTACACTCAGCATCCGGGGTATTGCCGCATGCAGCCCAGGCCAATACCCACATTATACTCAATTACAACAGGGGTGTTTCATGCCTCATGTAGCTTGTGCCAATTCCTATATTATACTCAGCAACCAAGTTGTTAGCACAAGCAGCTCAGGTTGATTCCCGTATTATATACTCTGCAGTTTGTGCCGTTTCCAATATTATACCAATCAACCAGGGTATTTGCACAAGCAACTCCTTCCATATTTTACTCTGGAAACGCTGTGTTTGCACATGAGGCTTGGGACGATTCCTGTATTATACTCAGCAATCAGGGTGTTTGCACATATTATACTCTGTAAACAGGATGTTGGCTGATTTCTATATTATACTATATTATACTCAGCAACTGGGGTGTTGGCACAAGCAGCTCAGGGCGGTTCCCATAATTTATTTTTTATTATCTGGTCAGGGTAATCAGCTCTGATATACAACATGTTCTTAGCGTCCTGCATCCCTCCACACAGGGCCGCTACACCGGGTCGGAGTTCGGTATCTTCAGCTTCAGCTCCTCCTCCTCGCCAGGTGGGTCCAGGCTGGCACTGGGCACCTGGGTAAAGGCAGGTGAGCTGCAGTCTGGGCAGCGGAGGCCACGCCTCCCTGCTCTCTGACTGGCATCCTCAGACTACATGTCTTCTACAGTCCTAGAATACAGAGTTATATAAGAAAAATATTAGGACCTCCTATAAAAACCCTTTTTAACAGATTATTTCTGAACATATTAATACAAACTGTCATTATTCTCAATACTGAGAGAGAGAGGTAATAAAACTGAACACACACAACTGAAGAAATGACTTTATACATCATTTATTACATTTAATTAACAGCAAACATCCTGCAAAAACTCATTTCACCACCAACCAAGCAATCTCCACCGCCAGCATGTATTTAAATATTCATTCAGCAGCATTCCCGTCTCTTACCTCATGTGTTTTTACCACTAAAACTAATAAAATTAAAGGTAAATCTTTGTTATTTTTGCATGTTATACATTTATATATAATATTATATGGCATTACGGTAGATTATTTAATTATTGTACTGATTGGTATATTCTACGATAACTTTAGGTAAGTCCACAGGGAGTGGCCTCATTCTAAAGGACATCAATAGAGCATCAGTTAGCATATATAAGATAACCTATAAACCTATAACCTAAAACTAAAACTGACTAGCAGTAAAACTAGCCTAGTTTTAGTTTTAGTTTAAGGTTATAGGTATCGTCTGGGACAGTTGCCTATATACAGACAGAAAAAAAACAAGGGGTGTGGCTTGTTGTTATATAGTATATCGTCGCTGTCCTATGAAAAACACTTATCTCCATTTTTGTCGATTTTTAGTTTACTACAGTATTTGAACAGACAAACTGTCCCTTACACTGTGCCAAAATTTCTTGATGAACGGACCAATAGAAACTTATCAAAATGACTTGAAATAAACTCTTTTTACATTGACTTTTATTAAGAGTTTACCAGGTTTTTTCTCTCTCCTGTAAAGTTGCTGTTTTGGAGATAAGTGTTTTTCATTGGACAGCGACGATATATTGTTTTAGCATTGATATGGCAGTATACACTTGCACAATACTCACATGGCAAGACGAGCAATGTTTGTTTATTGTTAAATAATAAATTTTTTTTTTGCTGGTTCAATATATAAAAAAATCACACTGTTCTTATTTTACATGATAATATCTTCCTACTAGTATTTATGTTGTTGTTTACTGATGCACAGTTGCATTAACAATGTCATGACATGTTATACTCAGGCCAATTCCTATATTATACTCAGCAACTAGAGTTTTTAAAAATGAGGTTCGGGCCTATTCCTATATTATATTCAGGACAATTTCCATATTCAGCATCCATGGTCTTGCTACATGTGGCTCGGGCCAAGTTCTATATAGTACTCAGGATGATTCCCATATTATACTCAGCAACCGGGTTTTTTGCAAATACAGGCTTGGGCCGATTACTCTGTTATTCTCGGGAAGCTTCCATACTCTACTCAGCAACCGGGGTTTTTGCTAATGTGGCTCAGGCCTATTCCTAAATTATATTCAGGACAATTTCCATATTCAGCATCAATGGTATTGCCACACGTGGCTCGGGCCAAGTTCTATATAGTACTCAGGATGATTTCCATACTCTATACTCCATACTCAGCACCCGGGGTTTATGTAAATGTGGCTTGGGCCGATTACTCTATTATACTCAGGACAATTTCCATATTCAGCATCCATGGTCTTGCTACATGTGGCTCGGGCCAAGTTCTATATAGTACTCAGGATGATTCCCATATTATACTCAGCAACCGGGGTGTTGGCACATTTGTCTCGGACCAATTCCTATATTATACTTGGGAAACTTTCCATTTTATACTTTTCCATATTATATTAACTTTCCAACCGGTGTTGTTGGTTCATTGATTATTAATGTAATGACATGTTGGATCTTGTCTGTAGAAATTGGTTAAAATTCCTGTCATGGTATGTACAGAATGGCAGACACGTGCAGATACTGATAAAATCAAAATGTGTTTATTATAAGAATAAACAGATGTAATCAGAGTCGATACAGAGAAATGGGTGATCACCAGTAAACAGAGTAATGAAGACAAAACCATACCAGAAACGAGAGACAGTCCAGAGTTCATACACGAGCAATCCAGTATCAGAGGTAATCCAAGAGGCAGTAGTGAAAACACAGTCCAAGTCATACACAAACAATCCAGTATCAGAGGCAAAGGCAATAATCGGCGTCGAGAAACAAAAGCAAGGTCAAACACAAGATAAACTGAGATAAGGGATAAGTAACGCTTTGTAAAGAGGAGAACCTACAATACGCGGCGTGGTAGTCTGTTTGGCGTGCACCTTTATAGTGCCAGTGATCAGTATTCGGGACTTCCTGGAGGAAGCAGGTGAGGTGTCACGTGATCAGGTGAGTGCGTGATGTCAGCGGGTGGTGCATTCTGGGTAATGTAGTTGTTGACCTGAGAACCTCCGTTAGAGCTGGGTGTGGAAGGGACAGAGGAGCTAACAGCACCAGACGTGTCAATTCCTGTATTTTAGATTTTCCCCAATATCATGCAGTCCTACTTGTTGGAAATATACAGTTGAACAGTTGGAATGAAGCATTTTATTAGGTGTCCTATTTTATTTTATTGTACTGTGAACTGTGATGAGGATTATACTGTATTTTATCCTGCTGATTTAGACCTGATTTAATTTAATGTTCTGATACAGATGATTCTGATATGGTCTTTCTGTAGTGGGTCGCCCAGCTGTCTCCACCCACTTTCCTCATTCTACTTTTGGTTTGTTTGTGGTGTGTGTGTGTGTGTGTGTGTGTGTACCTCTGTTGTTCCTATAATGAGGCTCAGAGCAGCTGGATGCCGGTTCTGAGCGGAACTGTCCGAAATCACATCCCTCTACTGTACAGCCAGAGAACCCCCCCCCAGCATGCTCCGCCCCCTCCCCCAATAACACACACTCTCCTATACTCATCGCTACCTTCCACCCAATCAACAGTGTATTTTCACTCCTTCCTCCTGTCTGGTTTAACCCTTTCCAGACTAGGGGAATAATCCCGATTTTTGGATATTTTCTTAATTTTGCCTTTAAAGGCACTTTCATTTAAAATAATACCCACATATTTTATATCAAAATGTTCAGAATAATCTCAACTATCTCAATAATAAGGGAATAAGTGGCCTGGAGGATGTATGAAGAGATTATGTGGCCCTAAACCTCAAAAATGTGAAATCCGATTTAAAAATTATTCCTATATAATGTTAAAAATATATTTTACTCGTGTGGATAAAATGTTTTGGTGCTTGAAATTGATTTACTAAAGTCTTAGCTTCACATCAGTAGTTAACTATATATAAAATAATATATAAATGTAAAATAAAGATATAAAATTATTTTTTTGTAAAAACGTTTATTCAGTAGCATGTTGCCATTCTACTTGACACAACAGCAAACAGCCATAAACTTGGACATAAACATAAAAAAAATCACTGTTCATTAGTAAATGTTTACTTTACTGTATTAAAAAACATTGTCTGTTCATTAGAAAATGCCTACTTTCACATATAAAAGCTAACTAAGTTTCCCTTTCTCCCACTCACCTAAGTGGAATGCAGAAGAGCCCACCTGAAGAGACGGTGGATTTACTCTCTTTTATTTCACTACACTTCACTTTACACCTAAACAGACTACCAGTGTTTTGCATTCACTACACACACAAATAAAAATTAAGAATAAAACTAAATACAACAAAGTCTAATTTGAACATAACAGTATGATATATATGGCACAATCCATCAGTGGTCATAAAATGTTTATTTGTATGCAATTTGTAAGTGAAGCTTACTTTTACTAAAAGAAAGAAAAACTTTATACAATAAATATTTACTAATGGGTAGAAAATGAATTTTCCAATAGCAAAGTAAATATTTACTGTGTACTAATCAATTTTGTCAGATCATGACTATAGAAACCTAACTAGCTTCAGTGTTTACTGTGTGTGTGCATGAGTGAGTGAGTGAGTGAGTGAGTGAGAGAGAGAGAGAGAGAGAGAGAGAGAGAGAGAGAGAGAGAGAGAGAGAGAGAGAGAGAGTGTGTGTCGGTATGTGTGTGTGTGTGTGAAAGAGAGAGTGTGTGAGTGTGTGTGTTCGCGTGTGTGTATGGGAGAGGGAGAGAGAGATTCCAGCTTCTCTATCAGCCCTGCGTTTCCCCAAAGATCCTTTCTCTACATACGGCAGCAGCATTTAGCTCGCTAGCTCGCGAACTCACATAACAAAACATCCCTAATGAGTGACAGTTTTATAAATACACTAAATACACTCACAGATCTTCAGTTGGATCCTGATCGGTTCTATATTTTTCCTCATTATAAGAATCAAAGCCGCTGATGCACTTCTACCTAAAACCGCTGCTTCTCTAACGCTGCTGTAACTTGAGCCGCGGTGAACTGTTTACACCCCGCCCCCACGTGTCTTTCTATATGACTCAGACTGATGTAATCATGTGTGGGAGGGTTTTTTGTGATTTTCTGAAAGCCTATTGGTCAGTTTTACACAACCAACAGAGATGACAGACACATGAATCCACCAATTATAGATGAGAGGCTGGTGACAGACACATGAATCCACCAGTCGCAGATGAGAGGCTGGTGATAGACACGCGAATCCACCAGTCACACAAGAGAGGCGGACCGTATTGCTCGTCTAAAAGGCATATAAATCCGGACCTGAGTGACGTACAGACTCAGGATTGGATATCATAAAAGGGCGGACTCTGTTGATTCAGGAAATGTTTGAACTGTGTTTCTGTGCCGTATTATTGCAAATCTATTTATAGAAACACCCAGCAACGCTGCGTTTGACGCGCCCGCGCGTCCGTCGTCTGGAAAGGGTTAAACAGCAGCAGAGCTTCTGAATATATCTACACTGATGGGCGTGGTGTTCTGGAAATGAGGTGTGTTCAGGTACATTTCTGGAGTTTTATCTTGTTTATCTTGGTAACAGAAAACACAGGAGCTCCACTGACTGAATACAACCTAGACAGACGCCGACAGTCAGACGTTCATCGCTATCTCGGTAACACAGGCGCCGTGCCGAGCCGAGCGTACACCCCCACTTATTACACACACATGAACACACAGCAGCACAAACCCAACTTTTACATCAACAATAAACAGAATAGTAAATAAAATAGCATTGCTGTTCCCGTAAATGAGCTGCTGGAGCTCCTTCACAGCGTCAACCAGCAGCTCAGTTTCCTCTGCTGAGAAGAGTTTGTTGGACACGTCCAGGTAGCTGCACCGTTACAATAGCAATCCGCCAAAGTCAGAGCTCACCTGATCTACTCTTAAAGAGAATGATGAGCAACAGAGAGACACTCTGATTGGTTTATTATTTAACTTCACGCCCAAAATTAATTAACCACACCCACGATTAATTAAGAGAATTAGTACATGACTTTTGCATGTTTCAAACTGTGCAAGGTGTACTTTTCCGGTGGTTATAATAGCAAAGACACACTGACACCTTGAATCATGCTGCATGGTGCTTCTGTATGGCTAAGATAGTAATGAAATTAGCATCGTGACACATCTTGCGCAGGGTGTACCATGTTCTTCTATGGCTATAGTAACTCTTATTTACAGTATGCTCTAGACTTGATTTTTATTCTTATATATTTATTTATACAGTGGTGTTTCTATGGTTTGTATGGTCCAGGACCAGTTCTGAGTTTGGAGTCTGGGTTCTTCTCTCAGGTTTGATCACTGTGAGCCGGATCTGTGTGGAGCTGCACTGTGAGAACCTCCACTGGTAAAGCTCTCTAAGCTCTAATCAAACACAATCATACACAATACAACTGTTCAAACAGTGATATAAGGGGGCGTGGCTTCTCCGTAGAGCTGCACAGTGTATTGTTTTAGCATCAATGTTTTGTGAGAATTACATTTTTACCTTGAATTATATTTTTAAATCTGCTTTGCTGCTGTAATGCTAAGAAAAAAATCACACTGTTCTCATTTTGCATGACTATATATACCAGGTTATCAGTTATATCTACCTTTTACCATTTTATATTTCTACAATCATTGAGGCACAGGTTGCATTATTAAGATTATGACATAACAGCATGAGTTAGTGAGAGACAGCATGAGTGAGAGTAAGACAGCACGAGTTAGTGAGAGATAGCGCGAGTGAGACAAGGCTTTTTCTTTACAGAACTCACATTGTTTCTGTTTCATCAACTGCTGTGTTTTTTTTTTTACCTTGGTCTACCACTTGTTCAATATCTGTTACTTATTACACCAGTGATGACTTTCTTCTTCTTTACTACTTGCTCAAATTAAGCAAAAAAAAAAAGAGTCTGCCAAAGGGGTGAGTAATGTTTTGTGTGATTTCTTAAAATAAGACTAAAATCAAGCAAAAATTTCTTATTTTTTGGCTTAAAATTTGACACAAGTATCAGAATAACTTAACTTGTTTTTTAAGTAATTAAAACTCTATGTAAGACTGAATAAGATTATTATTCCCAAAGGCAACAACTGTTTTTTTGGTTCTTTGGCACACGCTGTAATTTTTTAAAAGTGGCCCAACAAACTCAACTCGCCACCCCTGAATTTTCACCGGCAGGAAAACCTCAAACCTGGCAACCCTGACCCTAACAGTGGTGCAGCAGGTGAGTCCCGGTATACAGTACAGGACAGTACAGCAGCACAGGACAGCGTATGATGACCGTAATTGCGTGGATGAATGGCGCGGCGTGGCAGGTCGCGTTGGCACACGTGGCACTGCAGTTCACCCCTGCCTGCTCTCCTTCTGCTGGCGAGACGTTTATCAGACGTGACAGACGAGGGCACGCGACAGCGGCTGAGTTTAAGGCCTGTCGGCGCGACGGCAGCCGGAGCTGAGCCCCGGTCTTTTATAGAGAACGGCAGGTGGAGTGAGGACAGACCCAACGCGAGAGCGGAGAGCGAGAGAGAGAGAGATAGAGAGAGAGAGAGAGAGAGAGAGAGAGAGAAAGAGAGAGAGAGAGGGAAAGAAAGAGAGGGAAAGAAAGAAAGGGAAAGAGAGAGGGAAAGAGAGAAAGGGAAAGAGAAAGGGAAAGAGAGAGGGAAAGAAAGTGAGGGAAAGAACAAGAGGGAAAGAAAGAGAGGTAAAGGAAGAGAGAGGTAAAGAGAGAGAGGAAAAGAAAGTAAGGGAAAGAAAGAGAGGGAAAGTGAGAGGGAAAGAACGAGAGGGAAAGAAAGAAAGGGAAAGAAAGTGAGGGAAAGAAGAGAGGAAAAGAATGAGAGGGAATGAAAGAGGGAAAGTGAGAAGGACAGAGAGAGGGAAAGAAAGAGAGGGAAAGAGAGAGGGAAGGAAAGAGAGGGAAACAGAGAGACGGAAAAAAAGAAGGTAAAGAGAGAGGTAAAGAAAGTGAGGGAAAGAAAGAGAGGAAAAGAAAGAGGTAAGGAAAGAGAGAGGGAAAGAAAGAGAGGGAAAGAAAAATGGAAAGAAATAGAGGTAAAGAGAGAGAGGGAAAAAGAGAGGTAAAGAAAGAGAGGGAAAGAAAGATGTAAACAGGGAGAGGGAAAGAGAGAGGGAAATAAAAAATGGAAAGAGAGAAAGAGAGAGAAAGAAAGAGAGAGAGAGAGAGGAGGCAGAGGTGCTGGCGAGGGACACTGTCACGACCGATTCACAGCGATCTGCCACCAAATGACCAAATCAAATCGGAGCAGAATCCTGGCATGCGATTGGTCCTGCGGGGTGTCAGTCATGTGACCGAGACTCTGCAGCTCATTGGAGCATATGTGCCTGTGGCCCCGCCTCCGTGTGAGGGTGCTATAAATAGGCAGGAAGAGAAAGGCCCCGGGCTCCTACTATAATGAGATTAAACCCAACCAGCCTCAGCTCTGAGTGTATCCAGTGTGAATTCAGCTCCCTCACCGCGTTCCCGTGCAGAGCGCCGATACATACTTACACCCGTACACCGTCACACAGACACGCAGATTCACGTCAGCCGCCGCCGCGTGTCTCAGAGACGCCGGTACTGATGTGTGGTGAGATGTGAGTTTAATAAACTCCCAGCAGTGAGGAAGCTAATAGCTTACAGCTCTTCAGTTTCTGAATCAGTTTCTCTGAGTTTACTATTTATAGGTTTATGTTTGAGTAAAATGAACATTGTTGTTTTATTCTATAAACTACAGACAACATTTCTCCCAAATTACAAATAAAAATATTCTCATTTAGAGCATTTATTTACAGAAAATGAGAAATGACTGAAATAACAAAAAAGATGCAGAGCTTTCAGACCTCAAATAATGCAAAGAAAACAAGTTTACAAAATTAGATTTCACTTAAAAATGATGAGTTTTGCACCAGGAGTAAAGCAGCATAAAGTTATCCAAAAGCAGTGTGTAAGACTGGTGGAGGAGAACATGATGCCAAGATGCATAAAAACTGTGATTGATTTCTGAACTTGTTTTCTTTGCATTATTTTCTGTAAATAAATGCTCTAAATGAGAATATTTTTATTTGGAATTTGGGAGAAATGTTGTCTGTGGTTTATAGAATAAAACAACAATGTGGAGGCTCTGAGTGGTCCAGCGGTCTAAAGCTCTGCCACTGTGAGCGGGAGGTTGCTGGTTCGAATCCTGGTCATGCAGCTTACCATCAGCTGCTGAAGCCCTGAGAGAGTACAGTTGGCTCTCTCTTGCTCTCTCTGGGTGGGTACAGTACAGTAGATGGCGCTCTCTCTTTCCTCTCATCACTCCTAGGGTGATGTGGATCAGCACAAGGCTGCGTCTGTGAGCTGATGTATCAGAAGCGAGTTTCCTCCGAGCGTTAGCTCTGCTGTGATGCTACTCGGTAATGCTACATCATCAGCAGCAGTTCAAAAAGAGCCGGAGTCTGACTTCACATTTGTCGGCGTGTGTTAGTCTTCACCCTCCTGGTGTTGGGGCATTACTAGTGATAGGGGGAGGAGTCCTAATGAGTGGGTTGGGCAAATGTAAAAATTAGAACTAAAATTATATATATAAAAAAAACAACAATGTTTATTTTACTCAAACATAAACCTATAAATAGCAAAATCAGAGAAACTGATTCAGAAACTGAAGCGCTCTCTTCATTATTTCAGAGCTGTGTGTTTATATATCCGGACGCTGTTATTGTGAGATATCCTGAGTTATTGGCGTTATCTGGGGGGTGTCAGTAACGCTGTGAGTCATGGTTTATATGGCGTTATTGTTTTTCTAGGCGGTTCAGTATTAATTTCGCGGTTGAGCGTTTGGATGATTGACGCTTGATTGACGGCTCATTTTCCTTTTGGGAATAATGAACTTATCTACGTATTAAACGGCTTTTAATGAATAAGTGTTGCATTAGTCTTCAGACCTGCAGACGGGTGCGTGTCTAATGCGCCATTAGGGTGATTAAATAATTTGTGAGGGAGTTTTTTTCTATTGGGTTTTAATTAGGAAGTGTCGGTTGCGGTTAGGGCGCGGGCAGCGTCCTCGTGGGTACGAGTGTGTGTGTGTGTGTGTGACGCAGTGCCCGTATGTGCGAGTGGTGGCTGGGTATGGAGTGGGAGACTCCAGTCTGTCAGGACATGCTGCTGGTCTTGCGCCCGTATTTGCCCGTGACGCCGTGCTGTACAGCCTGGCGGGGGGGAGGCTGGTATCTCAGACTCTGTGCCAGGCCTATAGTGGGCATCCCTGCCCTGTAACACACTGCTGATCTCCATCAGTGCCCGCTGTGTAGATCTAGACTTGTTTAGTTACTGTATGTCGTAAGAAAATGCCCAGTGCAGGGGCACTGCCAGTCTGGCCACTCATAATCAACTACTAATAAAGAACCAATCACAAAACAACCACTCATAAAGAACCACTCATAAAGAACCAGTCATAAACAACCAATCATAAAGAACCATTCATAAAGAACCTGTCATAAAGAACCATTCATAAAGAACCATTCATAAAGAACCAATCATAAAGAACCAGTCATAAACAACCAATCATAAGCAACCAGTCATAAACAACCAATCATAAAGAACCAGTCATAAACAACCAGTCATAAACAACCACACATAAACAACCACACATAAACAACCAGTCATAAAGAACCAATCATAAACAACCAGTCATAAACAACCAATCATAAAGAACCAATCATAAAGAACCAATCATAAACAACCAATTATATACAACCACTCATAAACAACCACTAATAAGCTGTTAACTTGTGGTTTCTGAGGCTGGAAACTCTGATGAGTGCCAGTTCTATCATCAACGTTTTTCAATGTTCTTTTTTGTAACTGCACTTTAGGATACTTTCAAAAAGTTTAAAATTTTTCCAATTGACTGTCCTTCATTTTCTTCTCATAACCTGGATTAGAACATTCCTCAAATATTCACTATTCGGCGTCTCGGTTCTGAGCGACTCGGTTCTGGGCATCTCGGTTCTGAGCGACTCGGTTCTGAGTGTCTCGGTTCTGAGCGTCTCGGTTCTGGGTGCTGTTTCTGAGCGTCTCGGCTCTGGGCGTCTCGGCTCTGGGTGCTGTTTCTGGGCGTCTCGGTTCTGGGCGTCTCGGCTCTGGGTGCTGTTTCTGGGGGTCTCGGTTCGGGGCGTCTCGGTTCTGGGTGCTGGTTCTGGGTGCTGTTTCTGAGCGTCTCGGTTCTGAGCGTCTCGGCTCTGGGTGCTGTTTCTGAGCGTCTCCGTTCTGGGCGTCTTGGCTCTGGGAGTCTCGGTTCTGGGTGCTGGTTCTGATCGTCTCCGTTCTGGGCGTCTTGGCTCTGGGAGTCTCGGTTCTGGGTGCTGGTTCTGATCGTCTCCGTTCTGGGCGTCTCGGCTCTGGGAGTCTCGGTTCTGGGTGCTGGTTCTGATCGTCTCCGTTCTGGGCGTCTTGGCTCTGGGAGTCTCGGTTCTGGGTGCTGGTTCTGATCGTCTCCGTTCTGGGCGTCTCGGCTCTGGGTGCTGGTTCTGAGCGTCTCGGTTCTGAGCGTCTCGGTTCTGGGAGTCTCGGTTCTGGGTGCTGGTTCTGGGTGCTGGTTCTGGGTGCTGTTTCTGAGCGTCTCGGTTCTGAGCGTCTCGGTTCTGGGTGCTGTTTCTGGGAGTCTCGGTTCTGAGCGTCTCGGTTCTGAGCGTCTCGGTTCTGAGTGCTGTTTCTGGGAGTCTCGGTTCTGGGTGCTGGTTCTGAGTGTCTCGGTTCTGAGCGTCTCGGTTCTGGGTGCTGGTTCTGGGTGCTGGTTCTGGGTGCTGTTTCTGAGCGTCTCGGTTCTGAGCGTCTCGGTTCTGGGTGCTGTTTCTGGGCGTCTCAGTTCTGGGTGCTGTTTCTGGGAGTCTCGGTTCTGAGCGTCTCGGTTCTGAGCGTCTCGGTTCTGAGTTCTGTTTCTGGGAGTCTCGGTTCTGGGTGCTGGTTCTGAGCGTCTCGGTTCTGAGCGTCTCGGTTCTGGGTGCTGTTTCTGGGCGTCTCAGTTCTGGGTGCTGTTTCTGGGAGTCTCGGTTCTGAGCGTCTCGGTTCTGAGCGTCTCGGTTCTGAGTGCTGTTTCTGGGAGTCTCGGTTCTGGGTGCTGGTTCTGAGCGTCTCGGTTCTGAGCGTCTCGGTTCTGGGTGCTGTTTCTGAGCGTCTCAGTTCTGGGTGCTGTTTCTGGGAGTCTCGGTTCTGAGCGTCTCGGTTCTGAGCGTCTCGGTTCTGAGTGCTGTTTCTGGGAGTCTCGGTTCTGGGTGCTGGTTCTGAGCGTCTCGGTTCTGAGCGTCTCGGTTCTGGGTGCTGTTTCTGGGCGTCTCAGTTCTGGGTGCTGTTTCTGGGAGTCTCGGTTCTGAGCGTCTCGGTTCTGGGTGCTGTTTCTGGGAGTCTCGGTTCTGAGCGTCTCGGTTCTGGGTGCTGTTTCTGAGCGTCTCGGTTCTGAGCGTCTCGGTTCTGGGTGCTGTTTCTGAGCGTCTCGGTTCTGAGCGTCTCGGTTCTGAGCGTCTCGGTTCTGAGCGTCTCGGTTCTGAGTGCTGTTTCTGGGCGTCTCAGTTCTGGGTGCTGTTTCTGGGAGTCTCGGTTCTGAGCGTCTCGGTTCTGAGCGTCTTGGTTCTGAGCGTCTTGGTTCTGGGTGCTGTTTCTGAGCGTCTCGGTTCTGAGCGTCTCGGTTCTGGTTGTTACGAGTTTTGTGAAGAGCAGCAGGTCGTCTGTTTCCATTAATCCGTCTGCGGTTTCTCTCAGTCCTCCGACAGATCCACCTCTCACTCCATCAGTCTGCGTTATCTCCTCACTCTGTTCTCATCACTAATATCACTCACATCCTAACGGACATCAGCGCTAATGTAGCGCTCGGCTAATCTCTATCACAGGGCCAACCATAAACAGAGAGAGAGAGAGAGAGGGATCATATATACAATATATCAGCAAACATACTGTAACGTTTAATATATAACAATATAGAGACTCTACAGCGCTGAGAAACATTTATTTAGCTTTTTCTTTTTTTATCATATATACAGTACTGTGCAAAAGTTTTAGGCACCTGTGTGAAATTCTGTAATGAAAAAGCTTCTTATCTGTTCAGTAAGTGTTTATTATCTCAGTAAAACACATTACAGCATTACAATAAATACAAACAATTTTACAAAAAACAAAAGTTTCTCCTAATCTCTCCTCCTCTTAATCTGAGTTTAATAGAGTTATTTATTTATAGTTCTCATCATAATAATAAACACCTGGTTTGGTAAATTGTTAAATTGGTAAATGTGGTAAATCAGGTGAGCTGCTGACAGAACTGAACATAATAAACACATGCTGTCTGAGGAGCATCCAGGAGAAATCTGGAATCTCTACACTTTGTTCTTCAGCTCGACTCACAGGATATAAAACATAATTATAGTTAAAAATGAGAATTCCTTCTTACGTTTTACTGTATCATTCTTTATTTCTATATAAATAAATCATATGTGGTGCTTTTTTTTAGGTAAAAACACTCGTATTGCTGAGATAAATGGATTAGTGTAATTTGCTTTGGTGCCTAAAACTTTTGCACAGTACAGTACAACAGAAGATAACCTGAGTAAATATTAAAAGCAGTTTTTAAATAATAACTTCATTTATTAAGGACATTAAATTACGTATATAAAAAGAATGAACAGTGATCTTAACTGAGGCGAGTGCTGCTTATTGAGATCTTTTATCTGCTTCATGTTGTCAGACAGGTTCTATTTAAGTGATTTCTTTATTCTACAGGTCTGGAATCAGTAATCAGGCCTGCTTGTGGATAGTAGTGCTTTTTATATTTACTCAGGTTATATTTGTCTGATATTAAAGTTTGTTAGATAGTCTCTGTCGTCCAGTTTAATCAGTTTCTTCAGACTGATCATGAACTAATCAGACTATTCTGTTAACATTACATTAGATAATCAGAAAATACACTTTTTGTTTTTTCTTTAGTGGGAACTCCTGGGATTCTGAAACAGTAAAATACATTTTAACCTCACTTAAGGGAAATTACCGGATTAATTTACACTATTTTTGGTTTAGAGAATATTGTTTTCTCGTTTGTCAGACAGTATACTGTTTTATGAGATCTGCAGCACCTACAGCTTTACAGCTCTAAACGCTGAAGCCTGGAGAAGTGTGTGTGTGTGTATGTGTGTGTGTATGTGTGTGTGTGTGTGTGTGTAGGTGTGTGTGTGTGTGTGTGTGTGTGTATGTGTGTGTGTGTGTGTAAGAATGGACCGAGCAAGGCGATGTCACGCTGAGCGTTTCAGCATCAGAATTTAATATAAAAACCCCTCACACTGTACTCTGTCCTTCAGCAGCACTGCAGAACCACACTGTTCACACAGAGAGAGAGAGAGAGAGAGAGAGAGAGAACAGAGGGAAAAAGAGAGAGAGAGAGAGAGAGAGAGAGAGAGAGAGAAGAGAGAGAGAGAGAGAGAGAGAGAGAGAGAGAGAGTGAGAGATGTGAGTAATATCTCCGCATTCTGTAAGAACAATCAGCTATCACAGTCCTCACGTCTCATCGTTTGCTTATCTCACACATTAGTAAAAGGAACTAGAATTGTGTCCCATGATTTTTGGCACATCAGCGCATATATACACCAGTCAGCATAGGATAATGATTTTCTTTGATTTTATCAATTTGAAAACCTCTGGAATATAATCAAGAGGAAGATGGATGATCACAAACCATCAAACCACCAAACTGAACTGCTTGAATTTTTACACCAGGATTAAAGCAGCATAAAGTTATCCAAAAGCAGTGTGTAAGACTGGTGGAGGAGAACATGATGCCAAGATGCATGAAAAAAAACTGTGATTAAAAACCACCAGGGTTATTCCACCAAATATTGATTATTTCTGAACTCTTAAAACTTTATGAATATGAACTTGTTTTCTTTGCATTATTTGAAGTTTTGTTGATGAGTATTCAAACATTGCAAACATATCATTTCTGATTGGCTAACAGCACTGTGACACCAGGAGGCAGTGAGATGGACAACAGTTAGAAACGTTTTAAAATAAAGACATTTTTACACTAATAACAGTCTTTACAATGTCATATGTAACTGTACAACATGTGTAATAATGCCCTGCTGCTAAGTGCAGTTCAGCCACTGACCTAATCTTAGAGTCTCTGTAAAACACCAAATCCACCGGAGATCCTATTTAAACCTATAGTTACTTACACAAGTTACTTGGTCCAGATCCAGAAAGTAAAAATCCACCCCGGGCTGAGTTTTGTTGGCTGAGCTGCAGCAGAGCCGCCCAGGCAGTTGGAGCAAACAAAACCCTGGGGTGGATTTTTACTTTTAACTAGTGTAAACAGAACTGTTCTAAACATCTAAACACCTATCTATCTCAGTTGTACTTGGCTGGTGGTGTTTTTCCTCCATAGACTAATTCTAATCATTTGTTTCTTAGCTCTGAATTACTGGGTAAAGTATATATATATATAACACTGATGTGTTATTCACACAAATAACACAGGAATGAACTGCATGCTGTTCCTAGCACTGTTAGTTATCTCCTATCTGACGAGACGGAGTCGCCGCCCGGCTTCAGCTCTGTCTGTGGGCGGTCCCCAGCCGAGGTGGGTGGGGCCATGAATACTAATTGACGGGTTGATGTAGACACGGTGCTTTTCCTGATCGACTCGTTTTGTTTTTCTGAATATTTTGTTTTACTAGCTGCTGCAGAACAATGACGAAGAGGAAGAGTTTCATCATGTGCAGCATCATAAACAACTCAGAGACCCGCTGTATTTCACAAACAACAAGAACAAGAAAAAGAGGATTTTAGAGGAAGGAGATCTTGAAACACATGTTGTAGGTTAACAGCAGCAGCCTGTAAAAGAGCTTTAGAGTTAATTTGTCCAATTACTTATGGGCCTGTCTGTAGGTTCTTGTAGGTAACTTGGAATTGAGAAAAATCTAAGTAGTTTTGGTGTTTGGGTGGGAGGATGACCTACATAATATGAGGCAGGTGGTGGTAATGTTTTGGCTGATGATTGCGTGTATATATTTATATATATATATTTAATGTTTCTGGCAGACTGCGTCTCCGCTGAGCACTAGCAGCTCTTAGCCTGAGGGGAAGTAGAATTCATGCTGCTCTAAAGACAAAACACTCCCCATCACCGCGCTCACCGCCGCCGCCGCTCTGCCTCTAATCACTGTTTTTACTCCTCTATTATTCACATAATTCAGTACCGTTACATTCCCTCATTAATCCACAGCTACGTATATATATATATTTAATACTGCTGTAGGTGCGTTAATACACTTTCTCCCGACACGTTTAACACGTTACTCCTCCTGCTCCGGCTGCAGAACTGATTTAATACACTGATCTCAGAGCAGTGACCAATAATATAAACTCACAGTCTCTATAAACTCAAATACGTTACTGTAAAATTATATATTTACTAACATTACTCAACTACTCCACTTAGATAGCTGGATATATTCGGCCACATACACTTTAAACATTTACATTAACATTTACGGTATTTAGCAGACGCCCTTATCCAGAGCGACTTACAACAGTGCTTCAAAGTTACTTCAGATACCCAAAGCTAGTTTGTAGACTAGGATCAAGAGATACATAGAGCTTAATCATGTTTAGAACCCTAGGAACCCTTTTTTTTTTATTATTAGTTTAGGAACTCTTTAAAAAGATGTGTCTTCAGTCGACGTTTGAAGACGGCGAGTGACTCTGCTGTTCTGACATCCAGTGGAAGTTCATTCCACCACCTTGGTGCAGCACAGAGAAGAGTCTGGATGTCTGTGTTCTGTGTGTTTTGAGTGATGGAGGTTCGAGCCGAGCCGTACTGGAAGCTCTAAGAGCTCTTGGTGCAGATCTGGCTTTGACCATCGCCATCAAGTATGAAGGAGCTGGTCCGTTTTTTGCCTTGTAGGCCAGCGTCAGGGTTTTGAATCGAATGCGGGCGGCAACAGGAAGCCAGTGGAGAGAACGCAGCAAAGGAGTCACATGACTGAACTTGGGAAGATTGAAGACGAGTCGTGCTGCCGCGTTCTGAATTAACTGTAGTGGTTTGGTGGCTCGCAGTGGAAGACCAGCCAGTAGAGAGTTGCAGTAGTCAAGTCTTGAGACGACAAGAGACTGCACAAGCACCTGAGCGGCTTCCTGAGACAGAAACGGTTGAATTCTTCGACAAGATCTTTGTGTTGAATAAACCTAAATCTATTGCACACCATCACCATCACCGTCACTGTCAGTGTGTAGTCATTCCCCCAGGATACCTTAGGTAAACCTTTAGATTACATATATTATGATTGACTGCCTGGTCTTGGTGCTGATTGGGCAGATTCCTCTATTATACTCAGCAGCTGGGGTGTTGGTACATGCGGGTTTCGTACAGGACCTTTGTGTTGAATCAACAATCTATCACATTCTATAGCAACTTATTTCTGCATATGATTTTGTATAAGCACTTCAATAAATGAATCAATTCAATTTAAATTAAATTAAAAAGACACTAAATCCACCTTTATTTAGCTAATCATAAAAATGTGTTTTAAGAAATTGATATAAAAAAATCATCAATTGTTGGGTGGGTCCCCCAATTTCTGATCATCACTGTCAGTGTGTAGTCATTCCCCCAGGATACTTTTAGATTACATATATTATGATTGACTGCCTGGTCTTGGTGCTAATTGTGCTGATACCTATATTATTCTTGGCAACTGGGTAGTTGACAAATCTGGCTTGGGCCGATTGCTATATTATACTTGGCAACCCAGGAGTTGGTACATGTGGCTTGGGCCGATTCCTATATTATACTCAGCATCTGGGGAGTTGACAAAAGTAGCTTAAGTAGATTGCTATATTATACTCAGCAACTGGGGAGTTGACAAATGCTGCTTGGGCTGATTCCTATTTTATACTTGGCAACCGGTCGTTTGGCACCTGCAGCTCAGGTTCCTACATCATTCTGGGCAAACCACATGTGCTTATACCCTGGTTGCTAAGTGTAATATGCAGATCAGCCCAAGCTGCATGTGTCAACTCATTGGTTATCGAGTATAACATGGAAATCAACCCAAGCCCCATGTGCCAACAGCCCGGTTGCCAAGTATCATATAGGAATCGGCCCAAGCTGCATGTATCAACTTCTGTTTTCCAAGTATAATATGGAAATCGAGCTGTGCTGTATGTGTCAACACCCCAGCTGCTGAGTGTAATACAGGAATTGGCCTGAGCTGCAGGTGCCAAACTACCGGTTGCCAAGTATAATATACGAATCGGTCCCAGCTGCATGAGCCAACAACCTGGTTGCTGAGTATAATACAAGAATTTGCCCAAGCCTTTGTGCCAATGTCCCATTTACCATGTAAAACATATACGAATCAGCCCAACCCGCATGTGCTAATGCCCCGTTTGCCAAGTATAATATAGGAATAGGCTCCAATTGCATGTGTCAATGTCCCATTTGCCAAGTAAAACACAGGAATCCAGAAGTTCCATTCTTCATGCTTTCAGTAAATGTTCATGGATCCTCTCCATCCATAAATACACATACTGTTATTTCCTTGAGTAATTCTGTTTATCTGAGTTAAAGGCTGCTGTGCAGAGTTGTTTGGGGATCTGCTGTATCTCTGTTTTCATCTTTATGCCTTTTTTCCCGTGATGACCAATTTAATAATGAGATTTATCTAATACGCCAACCTTCACAATTCATTTGTCATGGTGAATCCGGAACACAAACTGATACGGTGCCAGTGTATTAAAAGCACATTATGCAGGAGATGCTAACTGATATAATATATGCTAATGCAAGCTAAATGCTAAAACCAGGAGAATAATAATGTGGCTGATGCTTTCATTAGAATAATTGTCATTGTGTACCTTATTGCATTTCCGTTATCAGTCTCCTAGGTTTTATTATTATTATTCTCATCATTATTATTATTAATATAAATATTATTATTATTTCTGAAGCACATCAGTATGCTCTACACTGTAAGCCTGCATGTATTTAATTAAATAATTAAGCTGCTTTATTTTTAATGTTCAAGCAATATTCACTAAAATACTTGAGTTAACCAAATAATAGAACTTTAAATTAAGTTATTATGCTTAAATTAATTGATGAATTTTGTAGATCAATTGCTTAGAACACATTTTATGATCAGGTGAATAAAAGGTGTATAGTATAGTATAGTAATCAGCCTTAATCCACATTTGTCAACTCCCCGGTTGCCAAGTACAATATAGTAATCAGCCTTAATCCACATTTGTCAACTCCCCGGTTGCCGAGTATAATATAGGAATTGGCCCAAGCCCCAATTGTCAGCTCCTCGGTTGCCAAGTATTATATAGAAATCAGCCCAAACCACATTTGTCAACTCCTCAGTTGCCAAGTATTATATAGAAATCAGACCAATCCACATTTGTCAACTCCCCGGTTGCCAAGTATTATATAGCAATCTGCCCAAGCCACATTTGTCAACTCTCCAGTTACAGAGTATAATATAGGAATTGGCCCAAGCCACGGTTTGGGCCAATTCCTATATTATACTTGGCATCCGGGGCGTTGGCACATGCGGTTCGGGCTGATTGGCATGTTGTTCTGGTTAATCAGGGTTTTGGCACATGCAGCTCAAATGATTTTTGCTCTCTGGAATCCGGCCAGTTCTCTCTTTCCAAACACACTGAGTGAACCTGCCCAATAACATTAAAGATAATGATCCATACACTTTTATTAAATATATTTAATATATTTCTTCTCTTATTTCGGCTGATAAATTATATAGTCCAATAATCTGCCCCTGGCTATGTAAATGAGTGGACGAATAAATTTAGATGACCAGCCTCTAAACCATCCGGACAAGCAGCCGCAGTACAGAAAATAAACCCAATAAATACAGAAATCTGCAGTTTCTAACATTTACTTTCACTTTTATTTCATTGCAGACAGTATGAAGTAAAGATATTCCATGTTTTATCAAATCAAATCATTTTTATTTATTCATAAACATTCTTTCCTGCATTTCAGACTAAAAAACACAATCTTAACACGTTTATAATTTTCCCATTCCTTCTCACAACATTTAAAAGATTAAAAGTGGTGAAGTGTTTCATTTATTTTGTCCCATTCTTCCTGCAGTCAGGACAGTCCAGAACTCTCTCCTTCTACAGGCACATGTGGTTTAGCACAGTCTTGGTAAAAAATGTATGAGTATAGTAACTCTGTATTGTAGAGAAGTGGGCGGAGCTTCTGAAACATTTCCATTTTGGTCTGCTGTTTGAGAAGCTCAGACAGTACACAGATTAGGATTAGCAGACTTCTGCTGAGGGAGGGATCTATACCTACTGTCTGTGGTGAGTCGGCAGATGAGGGAGATGTAAGAACTTTAATGAATAATGAATTTTGTGCTTCTATCAGAGTTAAGCATAAACTAGCTTGTTCATATTTTGCCATTTAGAAACAGCTTATTTGCATAAAAGTGTCAGAGCCCTTAAATGGCTCTTTATTTTTATATGAGATTGATTTAGTTTAAAGAACCTCATGAACATGTTTTGTGTACTCGTGTAAAAACAGGTATAATGTGTCCCCTTTAAACGCAGCTCACACACATTTTATAGTAATATGGTATAAGTGAATTTTTGGTGTGAATTGTGAGAGATATATAATTGTGAATGCTCAGACACGAGCGAGAGCAGGGAGACAGGCGAAGTACGGCTCACCTCTGAACTGTTCTAAAGCTCAGCGCCGCGGGAAATGATTTTACTGGTGCAGAAAGAGATGGTGCTCCTGCTCATCCTCTCTTATCTAAATCCTACACCCATAAATCCTCCAGGGACAGAGACCCCGAGTGTCCTGCTGAAGAGGGGCTGCAGGGCGCCGCAGGGCGGTTCCCCCGGTGTTTCCAGGGGAATAAATACGGTGTTTATGTAGCTCAGGCTTCAGTCGCTGTTAATGTAAATTACACATATAAAAGAGCTCTTCATTTAAATATTTATAAGAGCTGAATTATTCCCTGCTGACTTTCAATATCAAAACCCTCAATTTACTCCTCAATAAATAAACATAAATAAACATATAAATAAACATCATGTGCAAATGGCACCTAATCCACAGGACTCCACCCACAGGACGTCACCCACAGGACACTACACACAGAACGCAGCCGATAGCACTCTATCCAGTAGACAATATTAACAGGACACCACACAAAGGACGCCAGCCACAGGACTCTGCCCACAAGACTTTGCCCATAGGACTCCGCTAATATGGTGCTGCCCACAGGACTCTGCACACAGAAGGCTGCCCACAGGACACTGCCAACAGGACGCTGCCCACGGGACACTACTCACAGAATGCTGCCCACAGGATGCTGCCTACAGGACATCACCCGCAGGACACCACCCACTGGACACCACACAAAGGACGCCAGCCACAGGACGCTGCCCACAGTAAACTACCCAAAGGACGCTGCTCACAGGACGCTGCCCTCAGGACACTACCCACAGGTCTATGTCCACAGAACAGTGGTCAAAAAGACAACCACCTGATTATGTATGATGTCGGCTGTGCGAGCTACGCCACCCTGCTGTTTAAACCACGAAGGCAGGAATGTGTGGGCGGGAACAAGAGGCTCAGCAGACCAATCACAGGTTCTGTAGCTATACGTAGACTGTGGCGTATGGTCCACAGCTATGCATAGGACATGTGTACACTACAGCACAACAATGTGGACACTATGTGTAGGGTATGTGTAGGGTATTTTTAGGGTATGTGTAGAGTACGTGTAGAGTACGTCTAGGGTACGTGTAGGGTATATGTATAGTATGTGTAGAGTATGTGTAGGGTACGTGTAGGGTATGTGTATAGTATGTGTATAGTATGTGTAGAGTACATGTACACTATGTGTAGGGTATGTGTACACTGTGTAGGGAATGTGTACACTATGTGTAGGGTATGTGTACACTATGTGTAGGGTATGTGTACACTATGTATAGGGTATGTGTACACTGTGTAGGGAATGTGTACACTATGTATAGGGTATGTGTACACTATGTGTAGGGTATGTGTACACTATGTATAGGGTATGTGTACACTATGTATAGGGTATGTGTACACTGTGTGTAGGGTATGTGTACACTATGTGTAGGGTATGTGTACACTATGTATAGGGTATGTGTAGGGTATGTGTAGAGTATGTGTAAGGTATGTGTAGGGTATCTGTAGAGTATGTGTAAGGTATGTGTAGGGTATGTGTATAGTATGTGTAGGGTACGTGTAGGGTATGTGTATAGTATGTGTAGAGTATGTGTACACTATGTGTAGGGTATGTGTACACTGTGTAGGGTATGTGTACACTGTGTAGGGAATGTGTACACTGTGTAGGGAATGTGTACACTATGTGTAGGGTATGTGTACACTATGTGTAGGGTATGTGTACACTATGTATAGGGTATGTGTACACTGTGTGTAGGGTATGTGTAGAGTATGTGTAGGGTATCTGTAGGGTATGTGTAGAGTATGTGTAGAGTATGTGTAGGGTACGTGTAGGATATGTGTAGAGTATGTGTAGGGTACGTGTAGGGTATGTGTATAGTATGTGTAGAGTACGTGTAGGGTATGTGTACAATATGTGTAGGGTATGTGTACACTATGTGTAGGGTATGTGTACACTGTGTAGGGAATGTGTACACTATGTATAGGGTATGTGTACACTATGTGTAGGGTATGTGTACACTATGTATAGGGTATGTGCACACTATGTATAGGATATGTGTACACTGTGTGTAGGGAATGTGTACAGTATGTGTAGGGTATGTGTAGAGTATGTGTAAGGTATGTGTAGGGTATCTGTAGGGTATGTGTAGAGTATGTGTAGGGTACATGTAGGGTACGTGTAGGATATGTGTAGGGTATGTGTACACTATGTGTAGGGTATGTGTACACTATGTATAGGGTATGTGTACACTGTGTGTAGGGTATGTGTAGAGTATGTGTAGGGTATCTGTAGGGTATGTGTAGAGTATGTGTAGAGTATGTGTAGGGTACGTGTAGGATATGTGTAGAGTATGTGTAGGGTACGTGTAGGGTATGTGTATAGTATGTGTAGAGTACGTGTAGGGTATGTGTACAATATGTGTAGGGTATGTGTACACTATGTGTAGGGTATGTGTACACTGTGTAGGGAATGTGTACACTATGTATAGGGTATGTGTACACTATGTGTAGGGTATGTGTACACTGTGTAGGGAATGTGTACACTATGTATAGGGTATGTGTACACTATGTGTAGGGTATGTGTACACTATGTATAGGGTATGTGCACACTATGTATAGGATATGTGTACACTGTGTGTAGGGAATGTGTACAGTATGTGTAGGGTATGTGTAGAGTATGTGTAGAGTATGTGTAAGGTATGTGTAGGGTATCTGTAGGGTATGTGTAGAGTATGTGTAGGGTACATGTAGGGTACGTGTAGGATATGTGTAGGGTATGTGTACACTTTGTGTAGGGTATGTGTAGGGTATGTGTAGAGTATGTGTAAGGTATTCAATTCAATTCAATTTTATTTCTATAGCGCTTTTTACAACAAAGGTTGTCACAAAGCAGCTTTACAGGAAAAACAGGTCCACGCCTCTTATGAGCAGCACCACAGAGATGCTGATTTTATGGTGACACAGTGGCAAAAAAAACTCCCTTTAAGAGGAAGAAACCTTGGAAGGAACCAAGACTCAGTCCGAGGAACCCATCCTACTCGGGTTGACCCGCTCAGTACAAACAAATAACAAACAACAAACAACAAACAGAACAAAACAGTACAGAGAATTAATGTGAACTATGGCTAATATAACAGGTACTAATTTATTAATATAAGAATGTGATGGGCACAAACTATAGAGCTATGGCTAATACAGAAACAGATACTGAGTGTGTTAATGGTAATCAGTGCAGGGCTGCAGAGCCGGAGAACAACACAGCGGGCAGTGGAGAGCCAGGCTGGGAACATCAGGAACAGCATCTCCATACATGTAAAAGAGATAGATAGAGAAAACAGAAAGGAAAGGAAGAGAAACAAAAAGCAGAAGTTAGAAGGGCTGTGTAATAACTCTGATGAGTAGAAGGACAGGGCTGATTCCTGAAAGCTGGAACCACAGACGGACACATCCAGGAAGACCGGCCGGGCATCTCAGCACATGTGAGAGAGATAGAGAGAGAGAACAGAGAGGGGAGGGAAGAGAAAGGGGTTAGAATGGTTTTATAAAACTCTGCTGGAGTGGGATGGGCACTGGTAGCAGCAGCTCAGGACATGGGGAGAGAAAGAGAAAGCAGATGATTAGGACAGGGTTTATATTTGCTGGATAAGCTGTAAGAGGAAGAAAATTGTAATGAGACATTACTCAAAAGCTTGAGCAAATAGAAATGTTTTGAGTCTAGATTTAAAGATTGAGAGTGTGTCTGAGTCCCGTATATTAATAGGGAGGCTATTCCAAAGTTGGGGAGCTTTATAAAAGAACGCTCTTCCTCCTGCATAGTTTTTTCTAATACGCGGGACTAATAACAGGCCAGCGTCTTGGGAGCGGAGTGAACGCGGCGGATTGTAAGGAGTTCCTGTAGATAATGCGGGGCCAGACCATTGAGGGATTTATACGTCAGGAGAAGTATTTTATAATCTATACGAAATCTAACAGGTAGCCAGTGTAGGGATGAAAGAATAGGTGTAATGTGATCGAACTTTCTAGCTCTGGTAAGCACTCTTGCGGCTGCATTCTGAACTAGCTGGAGTTTATGGAGTAATTTATGTGGACTTCCAGCCAACAGCGCGTTGCAGTAGTCCAGCCTGGAGGTTATGAATGCATGTACCAGCTTCTCGGCATCTTCCAGAGAGAGTATACTGCGGATTTTAGCTATATGTGTAGGGTATCTGTAGGGTATGTGTAGAGTAAGTGTAGAGTATGTGTAGGGTACGTGTAGGATATGTGTAGGGTATGTGTACACTTTGTGTAGGGTATGTGTAGGGTATGTGTAGGGTATCTGTAGGGTATGTGTAGAGTATGTGTAGAGTATGTGTAGGGTACGTGTAGGATATGTGTAGGGTATGTGTAGAGTAAGTGTAGAGTATGTGTAGGGTACATGTAGGATATGTGTAGGGTATGTGTACACTTTGTGTAGGGTATGTGTAAGGTATGTGTAGGGTATCTGTAGGGTATGTGTAGAGTATGTGTAGAGTATGTGTAGGGTACGTGTAGGATATGTGTAGGGTATGTGTAGAGTAAGTGTACTGTTATAATTCCTACTGTTACTTTATTTGCACTAAAGCAGGTGAACACAATCACTCATGTTTTAGAATCTTAACTGATATATTGCTGGAGTTTAACAGACGTGGTGTTTTTTACACTGTGATTATTCAGTGTTCCCTTCATCCGTTCCTGTGAGCAGAGAAAGAGAAACTCAAGGACGAGAGAAAGACATATAAGGGTAAATATATCTGCAGGTGGTATGAGGTGGTATCCAGTGCAGAGCAGCAGCAGGACAGTCCTGGATAATTAGTGTGAATGACGGCAGCGCCGGAGTCGCGCCGAAATCGTCCAATCAGCAGCCGGTACAGGTGAGAACGGCTGTGTTAGATGGACTTAGATCAATAGATGTATAGATGGGAAGATATGAGACATAGAGGAAGCAGCAGCAGCAGAAGCAGAGCATGCTGGGAATGAAATGAATGTGAGACGTGATGGAGAGAGAGAGAGAGCGAGGGATGGAGGGATGGTGCTGATGCTGGTGGTGGTGGAGGGGAAGGCGTCGCTACTGTGAGACAAAGGTAGCCCTTGATGACTCACACTCTCTCTCTATTTCTCGTTCTCTCTCTCTCTCTCTCTCTCTCAGTCTGGATTAAAATAACAGAGTCTTGGCAGCTCCAGCCTGCAGAGAGGGAGTTTCGAGCTCCATCTCAGAGACAGGGTGATGCTCTATAAATACCCGTCCTCGTGTGGGCAGAAGCGGGAGATCAGGACGGGGGCGCGGGCGCTGCATTCCACATTACTGATCCCCATCACACCGTACACCGTACCCGCCGTGCCCACCTGCTCACAGTACCCGCTACACCACCACAACCACCACCACAACCTGAACCAGAACCACCACCACAACCAGAACCTGAACCAGAACCACCACCACAACCATGACCAGAACCACAAACATGAACCACAACCACGACCCACAACCACAAACCAGGACCACGACCACAACCTCAACCACAATCACAACCACCACCACAACCAGAACCGCAACCACGACCACAGACCACAACCAGAACCTGAACCATGCCCACGACCACCACCTAAACCACCACCACAAACCACAACCTGAACCACAATCACATCCACAACCAGAACCTGAACCATGCCCACGACCACCACCTAAACCACCACCAGAACCAGAACCACGACCACAGACCACAACCAGAACCTGAACCATGCCCACGACCACCACCTAAACCACCACCAGAACCTGAACCACGACCACAGACCACAACCTGAAACAGAACCACCACCACAACCACAAACCACAACCACAACCTGAACAACAATCACATCCACAACCAGAATCGGAACCAGAAACAGAAACAGACCTGAAACTGAGGAGCTACACCAGAACTCAGTCGCTTCAAAAACCATCATCCAAAAATGAATCGTTCATATTCCTGAATGTTTCTCCACTGACTTTTGAGCTATAGGAAATAGTAAATATCATGCAAAACAATTTTTTTATTTCCACTTCCTCTTTGCCCCTATAAACACTCATAAACTACAGGGGTTTGGACAATGAATCTGAAACACCTGTTATTTTAGTGTGGGAGTTTTCTGACTAAATTGGAGCAGCCTGGTTACTTCTTCATTAATTGCACATTGCACCAGTAAGAGCAGAGTCTTGCTGGAGCATCTGTGACTAAGACAGCAAGTCTTTGTGATGCATCAAGAGCCACGGTATCCAGGGTAATGTCAGCAGCATACCACCAAGAAGCACCAACCACATCCAACAGGATTAACTGTGGACGCTGTAAGAGGAAGCTGTCTGAAAGGGATGTTCGGGTGCTAACCCGGATTGTATCCAAAAAACATAAAACCACGGCTGATCAAATCACGCAGAATTCAATGTTCACCTCAACTCTCCTGTTTCCAACAGAACTGTCCGTCACCACAATCAATTATTGTGCTCTAAAACCAGGTGTTTCAGTTTCATTCTCCAAACCCTGCATATGCTGCTGTACACTGTACATAACCTGCATAGAACCACCCTGGCCCACCTCGCCCTCTTAAAGCTTTCCTCCCACTAAAATCCTCTTGTTCTTGTTGTTTGTATTCTGAAATACAGCAGGTCTCTCTGAGTTGTTTATGATGCTGCACATGATGAAACCCTTCCTCCTAAAAATGGTCAGTGCTCCTTATAGTCCACAAAATATGGTACTTTCAGGATGATACTTTTAAAGATCTTGAAATGCTTTGGATTGAAGTTTGAGGATCAAGGAAAAATAGTTCAGTATGAAATTTCTTCTGATTGTCTTAATGAGTTTAATCAACATATAATATGAAAATGGGTTATCTCACATATTCGCAACAACCACCCCCTGCAAAAACTAAAACAACATTGCAATGTTATGTTTCAATGTTGTGTAAAACTATTGTTTTATATGTTGTTCTGTAAGTAGCAAAACATTAAAAAGTATTTTTAAACATAAAAACGAGTGAATTGTCCTAATTAAAGCACTACATTTAGAGGTACGAAACACCATTATTGCACTAAATATTGATAGAATAATTAGTAATGGAGTTAGTAATGAAATATTTACACTGTTTGTTAGGATTCTTTTGGGTTTTAGTCATCTTGACCCGGGAACATCATTACTGTTCCTGATAAAAGAACATAACAGGAGGGTTAAATGATTCAGTGCTGCTGCTGTTCGAGTCTCTGAGAGCTCAGTGTTGGTATTTATCAATATTACTATATATTTAGTATTAGAGTCAGTACTAATCACATGCTGCAGGGCACTGAGACCAGCATCCAGAAAATCCATATTCATGAACGTCTCATTACCCGCATCCCAGCGTTAATTGTGTTGCGCGTTCGATTTTCAGCAGCGAGTCCTGAAACGAGTGCAGTAATGGTTCTGGCCTTTATTCCGGGCTTCAGTAGAAGTCCATTAGCCTGTAACACGTACTGTACGATCCGCCGCCGGTTCCGCTGGGAAATGAAGTTCGATTGGTGTTATTACTAAATCGCTGCGTCGTGATCCTGAGCGTTTATTTTCACGCCGCTCTCGCCGTCGCACGTTTTCACCTGGATGGAAATGGAGCGCGCTTCCTATTGAAGAAATTCCTCTTCATCTGTTTCCCCCTCCGTTTCCCAATCGCTTTCTTACAGCAGCTGATTTATCTGCAGCTCGGCGAGCATATTCACAGCCTCCACACGTCTTTAGGGGTGGAAACGTTTGGTTTTGTTCCCAGAACTCATAGATGGGGACGGGAGCCAAAGGCAGGCGGCCCTCTTTAAAAACCAACACTTGTTCCAAGACTTCCCCTGACATCGGAGCGTCGACAGCCTGTTAAACCACACTTAGTGGGATTTAATTGTTCCTCTTCCTGCTAAACAGACCCTGGTGTCTCACACAGGGAATCTCACTGAACGCCTGGAGAAGAAGAAGAAGAAGAAGAAGAAGAAGAAGAAGTAGAAGAAGAAGAGCTGATTGTGGAATTGAGAAACAGAGGGATTCTGAAGCTCTGTTGGGAAACGTATCCATCATTCTTACGCACTGTGCACATTACACCACAAAATCTAAAATTTAATTCAAAATCTAATTTCGGGTATATACAGATCTGAATAAAAATAAGATTTCACTTAAATATGATGATTTTCTTTGATTTTACCAAATTAAAAACCTCTGTAGTATAATCAAGAGGAAGATGGATGATCACAAACCATCAAACCACCAAACTGAACTGCTTGGAGTAAAGCAGCATAAAGTTATCCAAAAGCAGTGTGTAAGACTGGTGGAGGAGATTATTTAGAAACTTGCTCATTGGCTGGTTCATGGTCTATTCTGATGGAGAACAAACAGCTCTTAAACAGTGTTTTAAGATTTTAAAATAAAGAAAATACATGATGTCTATTGTAATGGATGCAGAATCTGAAAGGGTTGACCAATCAAGTGACCGTACACACAGCACTGGGAGTGGAAAGCTTCCACACCTGCAGGAAAACTGACTTAAAATCCTGGAGATCTTTCACACTCAACGGAACTCACTGAGATAATGCTTTTCTTTAAGAGTTTGAGAGGAATACAGGTATTTTGTGGAAGTGTGAGACGTGAGCGTGAGGAGTAATTAGCGGGGATGTGATGGAAGACGTGGTCGACTGAGCCGGGCTGGTGGCTGGTGGCTGGTGGCTGGTGGCAGATGTTGGAGCAGACGTTTCACAGCCATGTTTTGTGCAGCAGACTGCAGGAGAACAGCAGGAGAACAGCCGGCAGGACGGGGGCGATGGGATTTAAAGCGGGGAAACAGCAGAGTGACATTACAATATTCTCGCATATCATTATACATCACTGTAGGAGATCCAATCAGTCATCAGTACTGACGTCTACAACATCTACAACGTCTAGAACCGAGTTTCTGTAACGTTCATATCACAGATTATTATACATAGTTTAATTTTTCTTTTTCTGTTTGTTTTAGTATTTAACTTATATCTTACGCTTTAACAGGCAGAGTAACCAATCATTTTCTGAGAAACTCCATTCATAACGTTTCTTTCAGCTAAACTAACGCTACTAAACTCTTACCTCAGACTTGGTGATTCGGTGCTTGGGGAGTTTCTCCGCGTAGAAGCCCCAGAGTTTGCTCAAACCATGTATATATAGTGTGTATATATTATATATATTATATTATATATATATATATATATAAGGTCTCAGTAAAACGTAGAATCCACCGGAGATCCCATTTAAACCTATAGTTACTTACACAAGATAGCACAGAGGCTGTAAGCTCCTCCTTAGCTATAGCTCCTTCTTCTCCTTTCTGGCTTCAGCTCTGTCTGTGGGCGGTCCCGAGCCGAGGTGGGCGGGGCCATGAATACTAATTGACGGGTTGATGTAGACACGGTGCTTTTCCTGATCGACTCGTTTTGTTTTTCTGAATATTTTGTTTTACTAGATGCTGCAGACAATGAGGAAGAGTTTCATCATGTGCAGCATCATAAACAACTCAGAGACCTACTGTATTTCACAAACAACAAGAACAAGAGGACTTTAAAGAAAAGAGATTTTTAAAAAGCTGCCAATCATTTTGTAAATAGTTTAAATTATATTAATTCTGGCGCATTTTTTCTCAGTTTTTTTGTGCTGCTTTAAAAACACACACAGCAAATAAACACTTGTAGCAAAGCATCTAAATATTTATTATTTATGACTTAAATACATGGTTAATTTAATCATTACTTACCAAAAAAATATAGATAAAATTAAAACAAAATGCTATTTTATTTTTACCCTCTCAAGATGTTTTATCCTCATATTCGACCGTTACGTTTCTGCTTTTCTACACCACGATACATAATGTTTTAAAACGTTATTGGAAACACTTTTCGTACCATCTAGTGGTCACACAACAACATTACACTGAATTGATTGAAAACAGGATGGTGGGAATCCCAGTCAAAGTTTTCTACAGCCGGTCCAGACAGGAACATGGGACTGGTTTAAATTCCCATCCAGTTTTATGTATAAAACTAGTTTTTTAGGGTTCAAGCACTCTTATTATTATTATTATTTTTATTTATTTATTTTTTTTTCCTCTAAAAAAGCATATCTAAAGCCGTAAAAACGTAGAGATATGAAACTTGGTAGATAGATGTAAGATCAGTGCATCTTGGTTGACGACAAAAATGGCACCGATTGGTCAAGTGGTGGCGCTATAAACAAGGAAAGTTCATTTTTCACCTTTTGCTTATTAACTCCAGAACCATAAGACCTACATTCACAAGTGCACTTCAGCCCACTTTTTTTGGTTAATTTGCATAATATGTGAAACATACTTTTGCGAACTAGTCTCAGGAATTTTGACCAATAGTCCTTCTGGATATATGCCCCATTCACTCCAATAGTTAAATCTGGAACACTGTTTCTCAGCAACTCTGCAACAGAGCACGCTGAAACTTTGCATACAGTTTATAAAACATACAAAGCAAATAAAGGTCTAACAAAACATGTAATCACAATTGCAATGTGTTTCTAAAACTTTTGTCCATAACTGCATATAGAAAATGATGATATTTTTATTTGCAGTGGTTGTATTTTATTTATTCAGCATGAACACAAGAACACTGCAGACTACAGTATCAATCACACGCCAAAAAAATAAAAGTATAACAAAAAACAGAGATACGAGCTCCTGCAGGAGGTTCTTATTCATACTGGATAAAAGATCTCTCCCCTGAAGACTCAGTAAATCCAAATAAACTTTCTTCTGTTTCAGCAGCTGGAAAACAGACGTAAACAGAAAATCATTTCCCAGCATCTCCATGTTGTTTCTGACTGAAATCACTTGAACACAAATCACGTCATATTTACAAGATCCAGCAGCTTAAGCAGGAACTTCCCGGCAGGACGTGAGGGAATTAGGCTTTAGAGATTTGGACTGAAAAAAAAAACCCAGAAAAATCTGGAGGTAAAATAAGGCAGTACAGAAGCTCTTGGGTTTTTTATGATTCATATATATATATATATTAAACAGTATAAAAGTAAGTATAAAATAAAGCTTTGTAAAAAATGAAGAGGTCACTTCAGTTTCTGATTCAGTTTCTCTGATTTTGCTATTTATAGGTTTATGTTTGAGTAAAATGAACATTGTTGTTTTATTCTATAAACTACAGACAACATTTCTCCCAAATTCCAAATAAAAATATTCTCATTTAGAGCATTTATTTACAGAAAATGAGAAATGACTGAAATAACAAAAAAGATGCAGAGCTTTCAGACCTCAAATAATGCAAAGAAAACAAGTTCATATTCATAAAGTTTTAAGAGTTCAGAAATAATCAATATTTGGTGGAATAATCCTGGTTGGTTTTTAATCACAGTTTTCTTCATGCATCTTGGCATCATGTTCTCCTCCACCAGTCTTACACACTGCTTTTGGATAACTTTATGCTGCTTTACTCCTGGTGTAAAAATTCAAGCAGTTCAGTTTGGTGGTTTGATGGTTTGTGATCATCCATCTTCCTCTTGATTATATTCCAGAGGTTATTATGTTATTATGTTTGTATATGTACGCATATATATTCATGTAGATTTTACTTTTCCCCTTTTGGGAGGGAGGTAATACCTTTATTTATTTCTGTATGTTGTACCTGTTCTTGGTAAAAAAGGAAAAGAAAACCAGTCCAGACAGAAATATGGGCCAGGTATAAATTCCCATGACTGTTGGTGGGGTGTAAGATAGCAATGAGCATCACGACACACCTACACAGGCTGTAAAATAGAGCCTAATGAGTCCCGTACATTAATTTGTGGTTTATTTTGAATAAAATCACTTTGATCAGTAGTGGAAGGTGTTCAACCCTCATCAGTGCTTGGTCTGTAAACAGGCTACAGGTGAAGGTGATAAAATCCCTTTATCTCTGCAGTAAAATAAGTTATTTATATTTTGAAAGGTTTAGGAGCTTTGGAGACTCCTAACAACAGTTTACTCTTAATACACTTAATCATTTCAGATCAGTTTTAAGAGGAATCAGCCATAAATTCTGCCTGATTAAAAATAAAAACTAGAAAACCGTAAAGAAACAAAAGGTTTGGAGGACAATGAAGTGATTAAGAGATTTAGAAAAATATTGATTTTAAAATGTGAAAAGTTCAGGAAAGTGCCAATTTTTTTTATTATTATTCATTACATTTTGACAGTTGCAGATTTACTTAATTTATATATATTTTTTATAATAATTACAATTAAACATTTTACTTATGTTTTTTGTCGAACATGGAACCCTTATATGTAATAATTTCAAGGGTTTAAATGGTCGTTTTAAAGGATTTTTTTCATCTAAAAAGTGTGTGATCATTATAAAAATATATATTTTAAATATATTTAAATCATTATAAATATATATAGTTTTTACCTGCACGCTCAGGCGCTGGTGTTTTGAGTGAGGTGGGGGTGGAGGTATGATGGAGACAGGGTCCACTTGTTTTCAGGGAAAATCTGAAAGGTGGGAGTAATGTGAAGTGAAGGGTGTCCCCAGCGGCTCTCGCACAAACACTCTCGCACAGCAGCAGCAGCAGCAGCGAGCGCGAGAGGCGAGCCGAGGCGGAGGCTGCCGGCGAGTACCAGCAATAAACATTACAGCAGCCAGAGTCCGAGATACTCCCCCACCCACAACCACACTGCTGCTGCTGCTACACCATTATACAGCTCTGTAACAAATAAATAAGAGAGCACCCCTAAAAATGATGAGTTTATTTTCAATTTAACCAAATTAAAAACCTCTGGAATATAATCAAGAGGAAGATGGATGATCACAAACCATCAAACCACCAAACTGAACTGCTTGAATTTTTGCACCAGGAGTAAAGCAGCATAAAGTTATCCAAAAGCAGTGTGTAAGACTGGTGGAGGAGAACATGATGCCAAGATGCATGAAAAAAACTGTGATTAAAAACCAGGATTATTCCACCAAATATTGATTATTTCTGAACTCTTAAAACTTTATGGGCCTAAAATAATATCACAATATTTTATGGGATATTTGTGATAATGTTACTCTCGGTGATAAGACAAAGCACTAAATTAAAACTTCACTATTGTATTTTGCCATTTAACACAAGCTAACTCTATTTTTTAAATATTTTGTGAAATGGTCAGAAAAATACTCTCAGAAGCAGAGTTATGAGGTTTTCTATCCTATCACCTCAGTGAGAGATATGTAGAGTTGTGCTGAGCTGTGAAGAGTTGTGTAGAGTCGTGTCGAGCTATGGAGAGTTGTATGGAGTTGTGTAGAGTTATGTAGAGTTGTGTCAAGCTATGGAGAGTTGTATGGAATTGTGTAGATTTGTGTCGAGTTGTGTTGAGTTATGGAGAGTTGTATGGAGTTGTGAAGAGTTGTGTTGAGTTGTGTTGAGTTATGGAGAGTTGTATGGAATTGTGTAGATTTGTGTCAAATTGTGTTGAGTTATGGAGAGTTGTGTAGAGTTGTGTCGAGTTGTGCTGAGTTATGGAGAGTTGTATGGAATTGTGTAGAGTTGTGTCGAATTGTGTTGAGTTATGGAGAGTTGTATGGAGTTGTGTAGAGTTGTCTCGAGTTGTGTTGAGTTATGGAGAGTTGTATGGAGTTGTGTAGAGTTGTGTCGAGTTGTGTTAAATTATGGAGAGTCGTATGAAATTGTGTAGAGTTGTGTCAAGTTGTGTTAAATTATGGAGAGTCGTATGAAATTGTGTAGAGTTGTGTCGAGTTGTGTTGAGTTATGGAGAGTTGTATGGAATTGTGTAGAGTTGTGTTGAGTTGTGTTGAGTTATGGAGAGTTGTATGGAATTGTGTCGAGTTGTGTTGAGTTATGGAGAGTTGTATGGAGTTGTATTGAGTTCTGTCGAGTTGTGTAGAGTTGTGTATATCACCTCCTGTGTGATATATGATGCGGGTTCTGGTGGTTGTGGACATTAGTGGTTGGTGGGGGTCTGCTGGGTCAGAGTTGTCTAGAGATGCGTAGAGTTGTTTTGAGTTTTATAGAGATGTGTAGATTTGTATAGATTGTATAGAGTTGTATGGGGTTGTGTAGTGTTGTGTAGAGTTGTGCATATCTGTGTAGAGTTGTGTAGAGATGTGTATATCAGCTCCTGTGTGATATCTCCAGGCTTTGTGTGGTATCTGTTGTTCCGGTGTTGTGGAGATTAGTGGTTGGCGTGAGGTCCGCTGGGTCTGGATTGTGTAGAGTTGTGTAGAGTTATGGAGTGTTGTGTAGTGTTCTGTAGAGTTGTTGTGTAGAGTTGTTGTGTAGAGTTGTAGGGTTCCGGTGGTTGTGGAGATTAGTGGTTGGCGTGAGGTCCGCCGGGTCTGGGTTGTGTAGTGTTGTGTAGAGTTATGGAGTGTTGTGTAGTGTTGTGTAGAGTTGTTGTGTAGAGTAGTTGTGTAAAGTTGTTGGGTTCCGGTGGTTGTGGAGATTAGTGGTTGACATGAGGTCCGCCGGGTCTGGGTTGTGTAGAGTTGTGCAGTGTTGTGTAGAGTTGTGTAGTGTTGTGTAGAGTTGTGTAGAGTTGTTGTGTAGAGTTGTTGTATAGAGTTGTTGTGTAGAGTTGTTGGGTTCCGGTGGTTGTGGAGATTAGTGGTTGGCGTGAGGTCCGCTGGGTCTGGTTTGTGTAGAGTTGTGTAGAGTTGTTGTGTAGAGTTGTAGGGTTCCGGTGGTTATGGAGATTAGTGGTTGGCGTGAGGTCCGCCGGGTCTTGGTTGTGTAGTGTTGTGTAGAGTTGTGTAGAGTTGTGTAGAGTTTTTATGTAGTGTTGTAGGGTTCCAGTGGTTGTGGAGATTAGTGGTTGGCGTGAGGGCCGCCGGGTCTGGGTTGTGTAGAGTTGTGTAGAGTTATGGAGTGTTGTGTAGAGTTGTTGTGTAGAGTTGTTGTGTAAAGTTGTAGGGTTCCGGTGGTTGTGGAGATTAGTGGTTGGCGTGAGGTCCGCCGGGTCTGGGTTTGCCGGGAGTGTTGTGCCGGGTTCAGCAGGCAGTCTCTGATCCTGCCTTCTGGATAATCTGCTGTAATCCCTCTCCAGCGGCGGCGGCGGTGGCGGGTGGCCTGCCCCGGACTCTGCGCTCGCTGTGTGGCAGCGTGTGTGGCAGGTTTAGAGGGGGCAGCTGACAGATCACGCCCTTTGGCCTGGTGCTGAGATGGCCCTGGTGCACACCTGGCGCTGGGCAGGTGGGAGGTGGGCAGGTGGGAGGTGGGCGGGTAAATGAGCGCTGGCTGCTGCTCGGAGGTTAGAGAGAGAGCGAGTGCCGGGTAGATCGGCAGCGAGTGCTGCCACACTTACCCCAAAATATCCCGGTGAGTCAGCGAGAGACTGGAGAGATGTGCCCTCACTGAAGTGTTGTAATGTGGGGCTGAAGTGACAGTAACCACCCCCTCCATACCCCCTCCATACCCCCTGCACTGAATTTTTGCACCAGGAGTAAAGCAGCATAAAGTTATCCAAAAGCAGTGTGTAAGACTGGTGGAGGAGAACATGATGCCAAGATGCATGAAATTAAAACTGTGATTAAAAACCAACCAGGGTTATTCCACCAAATATTGATTATTTCTGAACTGTTAAAACTTTATGAATATGAACTTGTTTTCTTTGCATTATTTGAGGTCTGAAAGCTCTGCATCTTTTTTTTTGTTATTTCAGTCATTTCTCATTTTCTGTAAATAAATGCTCTAAATGAGAATATTTTTATTTGGAATTTGGGAGAAATGTTGTCTGTAGTTTATAGAATAAAACAACAATGTTCATTTTACTCAAACTTATGCCCCCCCAGCGCCCCCTATATTTGATACGGTATGATACAATTTGATTTGATTCAGTTTGATACGATAAGATTCAATATGATACAATACCGAACAATTCTATTCAATACAATACGATTCGATTCAATACGACACAATACGATAAGATTTGAGTTGGTATGAACAGTACGCTATGATACAAAACAAAATGATATGATGCGATAAAATTTGATTTTATTCAATACAATTCAATTCAGTTTCATTCGATGTAATACGATACCTTACAATTGTATTCGATACAATACAATTTAATGCAATATGACACGGTACGGTAAGATTTATGATACGATATGGAACGATATGATAGGACACAATATGATTCTATTCGATACAATTTAATTCAGTTTGATTCGATGTGATACAATACCCTACAACTCTGTTCAATACGAGTTGATTCAATATAACACGATATGCTAAGATTCGATTTGATATGATTCAGTACTATACAATACGATATGATTGTACTTGATATGATCCGATTCAGTTATGATTTTATACAATTCAATAACAGTTAATACGATATGATACAATTCGACATATATATCATATGCTACAATAATATTTACATGCGTTACCTCAATGTTAATTAATAATTACTATTATTACTCATTATTACAAAAAAATCATTATCAGTTTTTACATTTCCCACAAACAGTAGGAACAGATCCCTCCCTCAGAAGAAGTCTGTTGCCGAATCCTAAAGCTGTGTACTGTCTGAGCTCCTTAACAGCAGAACGAAATGGAAAAGTTTTTTTTATAAATAGCACTTTTTAATATCAGTGACATTGGAGTCCTTATTACACTCACCTTTTTCCAATTATTTCTGAAATACCTGTACCTGTTCAATCGATCATATGCTTTATGAAGCAGTCTACCTGGACGTGTCCAACGCTGTTTATTGTTGATGTAAAAGTTGGGTTTGTGCTGCTGTGTGTTCATGTGTGTGTAATAAGTGGGGGTGTACGCTCAGCTCGGCACAGCGCCTGTGTTACCGAGATAGCGATGAACGTCTGACTGCTGGCGTCTGTCTAGGTTGTATTCAGTCAGTGGAGCTCCTGTGTTTTCTGTTACCAAGATAAACAAGCAAAACTCCAGAAATGTACCTGAACACACCTCATTTCCAGAACACCACGCCCATCAGTGTAGATATATTCAGAAGATCTGCTGCTGTTTAAACCAGACAGGAGTTGGTGGGGTGAAATATAGCGATGTATATCTTAATAAGCACACACACACTACCAAACAAACCAGCGTTCTCGTCTGAAAAAACAACCCCTCAACCCACTCCCACAAGTGCACCAATCAGGCTGGCAGGTGCCGGGTGGCGGGTGGCTGGTGGCGGGGGGGGTGGTACTGGTGCACACTTGGAAGCGAGCATCTGTGGTTGGCAGTGGAGGAAGCGGAGGCAGGAAATAACTGTCACTCTCCATTCAGAGCGCCGGGCTGTACGGGGATGAGTGTGTGTGTGGGCGGGGTTAAGCACTAACTCGGGCGAGGAGAGTGATGGATTTAGTGTAGCGCAGGGTCGCTCTCACGCTCTCTCTCTCTCTCTCTCTTTCGCGCTGCAGGAATGGTGAGAGCAGTAGTGTGCTGTGGTGATGGAGCCGGTCCGATTCGGTGTGTCAGCAGAAAGCCTCGGGGACTCTCCTGCCGTGTTCACTTTTAATGAAGAATCAATCAGGGGGTCAGCACCGCCCGAGCGCCGCCGCTAAATCCTCCGCCCAGATTCAATTAATCCCTATCAGCTCACCGACTCCCACTTCAAAGCCTGTAAAAGCCGCGGTATTAACGCCACATAATCACATTCTTTTATTTTAGCGGAGGAAAAGAGCGCGGTGGAGTCCCCGACTCGTTTACACGACACAATACGATTGTATTGAAGTTTGCCGTAAAGTTAAATAAACCAATCAGAGCGTCTCTTTTAGAGCTCATCATTCTCTTTAAGAGTAGATCAGGTGAGCTCTGTCTTTGGTGGATTGCTATTGTAACGGTGCAGCTACCTGGACGTGTTCAACAAACTCTTCTCAGCAGAGGAAACTGAGCTGCTGGTTGACGCTGTGAAGGAGCTCCATTTACGGGAACAGCAATGTTATTTTATTTACTATTCTGTTTATTGTTGATGTAAAAGTTGGGTTTGTGCTGTGGGAAGACCTGTCAAATCTCCTGTTTTGGTCGGAAAACTAGGGTAGTTTACCCCTCTTTCCCATCGTCCTCCCGTAGTAGTATTTTTCTGTAAATATCTTTTTTTTTATATAATAATATCTCTAATTTTTTCAGATTTTTCTCCCCAGTTTAGCACAGCCAATTACCCAACCCACTCACTAGGACTCCCCCCATCACTAGTGATGCCCCAACACACCAGGAGGGTGAAGATTAACACATGCTTCCTCTGATACATGTGAAGTCAGACTCCGCCTCTTTTCGAGCTGCTGCTGATGCAGCATTACCGAGTAGCATCACAGCGCTAACACTCGGAGGAAAGCACAGCGATTCGGTTCTGATACATCAGCTCACAGACGCCTTGTGCTGCAGACATCACCCTAGGAGTGATGAGGGGAAAGAGAGAGCGCCATCTACCCACCCGGAGGGAACAGGGCCAATTTTGCTCCCTCTGAGCGCCGGCAGCTGGGATAGCAAAGCCATACCTGTCAAGTGTCCCGTTTTGGCCGGGAAACTACCGGATTTTACTCCTCTTTCCCGCCGTCCTCCCGTTTTAGTATTTTCCCGTAAATTTCCCGTATTATATAAAAAAAAAAAGATATAGAGACAGGGCACTGACCGCTCTGTGTCTCCTAACCAATTGTGGAGCCGGATCAAAGAGAAAGTCCCGCCTTTCAGGAGAAACAGCCAATCAGCTTGCAAAGGGGGGTCAGTGTGGGGAAGCCCCTCGTCGCTGTGAGTTCAGGCAGCTAGTCGGAGCTGCTGATGTTAAAACAGATCTGGATATTCAGCGATTTTTCTAAAAGAAAGGTAACGGTAGGCTAATCATGTAAACTGTGATGAGATTTTTCTGATAGCTGCTTAAAAATACCTGTCTTAAAATGTAAGAGATACTGAACCTTCGTTGGGCTGGTGGGACGGCTTTAAGCGGACAGAGGAAAATATCCCTTATTTTTAAATCTAAAAATTGACAGGTATGAGCAAAGCTGCATGAGCGGGATTCGAACCTGCGACCTCCCACTCATAGTGACAGCGCTTTAAACTGCTGGACCACTCGGCGCCCGAATTATATTTTAATAAAAAAAAAACGTTTCTGAGTGTCTTCAAACTGAAATGTCACTAACCTCAGGCTGCTGCAAGTGTCAGTTCTCGTGAGGTTAGTGCCGACTAGCATTCCTGCGAAAAAACACCAGACTATGATGATACATACTCATGCATACTATATACATACGTATCATATCATACATACTATCATACATGATCACAACAAATTAACATTAAAATAAAAGTACTAGATATTAATATATATATATATATATATAATATCTGGCTCGAAACGGGCGGGGGAAACATCAAAAATTAAAACTTGGCAGGTGTGGCATTCCTGCATTACCAAGCTAGCAATGAACATCTGAATGTTGACTGTTGTCAGGGTTTAAATATCTGTTACCAAGATAAACAAGCAATACACCAGACATTTACCTCATTTCCAGATCACCACACCTATTGGTATGAAATATTTAGAAGCTCTGTTTCTGAGGGTGATGAGTGGTCCAGTGGTCTAAAACGCTGCCACTGTGATCCAGAGATTACAGGTTCTATTGTTTGGTGTTTACCAGGGATGATTGTGGTGAAAACAGATCTGGGTGGTATTAACTAGCGCTAAGCGCTACTAGCCTCAGTGTAAATCTGAAAAGATCAAAGCTTACTGTAAATAAACAGAAGCGCTTTTCTCACCCAAATAAATAGTTTTCAGGAGATTAACATCCAGCTCTCGTTTCATTTTAAAATACCATTTTTTTAATTACTGTTTTGTTTACTAAACTTAGCTTTGCTTAGCTTTACACTCTAAAAAGTAATTCTATGTTTTAGTCTTATTTCCCATAAGGCTCCTGGCACCATATATTTGCATTTTGTGTGTGGCCTCTCCCCTACTTACCATATTTGTGTAGTCTGTTGCCCAAAGCTACCTTATCCTTGTCGTTCTTTAGTATGATATGTGTTGATTAACAGGTCTCAGTGTTGTAGGCTGTAAGAGCAAGTTACCCTTATTATGCTGTGTTCTTAGAGATTACAGTATGGGGCTTGGAGCTATTTACAGAGTTTAGATAGATAGATAGATAGATAGATAGATAGATAGATAGATAGATAGATAGATAGATAGATAGATAGATAGATAGATAGATAGATAGATAGATAGATAGATAGATAGATAGATAGATAGATAGATAGATACTTTATTGATCCCGAAGGAAATTTAGCAGCCAGTAGCAATTACACAACACAGTAGAAACAAAAACAATACACAGTAGAAACAAACAATAAGTGTAGTATAATACACTTATTGAGGGATAAAATTCTAAATTGAGACTTAAAAAATATATACATAAATATATAAATACAAAAAAACTATAGAAAGTGTGGAAGTAAACAGTCGTAGATATGAGGTAGTGCAGTAAAAGAATAAACTAAGTATAGCAGGTATTAGTAGATATGACTATTAAACATAAACATAAACATGTGCAAGTATTATATTTAAGTTAGGTGCGTAGTGTAGTGTCCAGGGGTGCAAATGTACAGGATGTACAGTAAAGTGTCAAGGAGTGCAAGTGTACAGGATGTACAGTAGAGTGTCCAGGAGTGCAAATGTACAGGATGTACAGTAAAGTGTCCAGGAGTGCAAGTGTACAGGATGTACAGTAGAGTGTCCAGGAGTGCAAGTGTACAGGATGTACAGTAGAGTGTCCAGGGGTGCAAAAGTACAGGATGTACAGTAAAGTGTCCAGGAGTGCAAGTGTACAGGATGTACAGTAAAGTGTCCAGGAGTGCAAATGTACAGGATGTACAGTAAAGTGTCCAGGAGTGCAAAAGTACAGGATGTACAGTAAAGTGTCCAGGAGTGCAAGTGTACAGGATGTACAGTAGAGTGTCCCGGAGTGCAAATGTACAGGATGTACAGTAAAGTGTCCAGGAGTGCAAGTGTACAGGATGTACAGTAGAGTGTCCAGGAGTGCAAGTGTACAGGATGTACAGTAGAGTGTCCAGGAGTGCAAGTGTACAGGATGTACAGTAGAGTGTCCAGGGGTGCAAAAGTACAGGATGTACAGTAAAGTGTCCAGGAGTGCAAGTGTACAGGATGTACAGTAAAGTGTCCAGGAGTGCAAAAGTACAGGATGTACAGTAAAGTGTCCAGGAGTGCAAAAGTACAGGATGTACAGTAAAGTGTCCAGGAGTGCAAATGTACAGGATGTACAGTAAAGTGTCCAGGAGTGCAAGTGTACAGGATGTACAGTAAAGTGTCCAGGAGTGCAAAAGTACAGGATGTACAGTAAAGTGTCCAGGAGTGCAAATGTACAGGATGTACAGTAAAGTGTCCAGGAGTGCAAGTGTACAGGATGTACAGTAAAGTGACAAGTGTCCAGGAGTGCAAATAAACAGTATATACAGTAAAGAGGCAAAAGAGTCTCAGGGTGTAGATGTGTATGGTGTTCTTCCAGTACAGATAAAAAAAATAATTAAAAAAAAGGCTGTGATTAAGAAAGCACATATGAGCCTTGTTTCTCATCTGTCTTCTCTCTTCCGGCTCCACTGGGAGGAGTTGAAGAGTCTGATGGCTCTCGGGACGAACGATCTTCTCAGTCTGTCCGTAGAGCAGCTCTGTGACAAGAACCTGCCACTGTTTATTCCTTTATTGCCCCTGTATTATACTGTCAGTGTTGGCAGTATAAATGTCAATAAAATAAAAGTCAATAAAAAGTCAATAAAAATGTACTAAATATGTACTAAATATATATATATATATATATAGTGTTTACAGGTCTCGCCACCCAGCGGTGAGATCTGCTAAATTAGAAGATAAACATGGTGACACCCCTGTTCCTTACTAGTGTCGCATAATGTGCCTTATAATCCAGTTCACCTTATAGTGAGAAAAATACAATAATACAGATCATGCGAGCTGGACGGAGCAGTTCCTCAGACGAGAGGCCTGGGCCTGGTGCTTTCCTCAATCTCTAGTCCTCTTCACCTGAATACTGATCACACCCACCTGTTTCCAATTACATCTGCTTGTATAAACACCTGTTCAGCCAGTCTTTTACGCTTTGTGTATAATAGTATAAATTAACGTAGGAAATAAACTAAAACTCAATGTTCAGACCTGAAAAAACGTTAACTCTTATTGAGCAGCTCACTAAAGCCACAGTCACAGAAAATTCTGGAATTAATGTGAAAGGATGTTACTAATTATTATCAGACTGGAAATTGCTGCAGTGTGACTTCTTAGAAACTCCAGAAAACCACAGCATGAGCTCTTATCTCCAACCAGAGGAAGTCAGACACTCTTAAATCAACAGCGCAGTGATGACTCATACAGGAAGTCACTAAAAACATCTAAAACATCTAAAACATCTAAGGAACCGCAGGATTCACTCCCTTCAGATAATTCAGACAAATATTATATTTATGAAGAGTCACAACCAAAGCCAAATAAACACTATTAAAATACAGTATAAATAATGCACTTTACACAGCAACAGCAATCTCTAGATTATACGCTAATGCTGTTTTTTATTTCTATATTGTGTATATTGTTGCTTATTTGACATTATCTTTCTTTGATATTTACATCTTATATATTTTATTTGGATTATTTTTATAGCTTGATGTTTAATGTAAGCAGGCATTTATCAGTGCAGGAGACTGTGGCATCACCAAAGCACCAAATATGATTTTATTTCAGCTGTATTTTATTTAATTATTTATTTCTTCTGGTATAAGTGGGGGGTTGTGCTTATATATGTGTGAGACTGAAGTATGATGTATGTTTCTTCTTCTTCTTCTTACTCCCTTCAATCAGTCTATATTCGTTGTTTCTTTGTTGAAGCATTGGACACGTCCAAGTAGCTGCACTGTTAAAATAGCAATCCGCCAAAGTCAGAGCTCACCTGATTCTACTGTTAAAGAGAATGATGAGCAAGAAACACTCTGATTGGTTTATTTCACGTTACGCCCAAAATTAACCACACCCATCATTAATTAATAGAATTAGTACCTTTTGCATTGTGTTTCGAGCTTTGCAAGGTGTACTTTTCCTGTCGTTATGACAGCAAAGACACACTGACCCTGACTCTTAAGAAGCAGCTCACTGAATTTAAGATTCAAGATTCAAGATTCAAAGATTCAAAGAGTTTATTGTCATATGTACAGTACAGAAACGGGTTTCAGTGTACAATGAAATTCTTTCTTTGCTCTTCGCCAAGAATGCCAAATAGAAGATAGAAAAAGTGCAAAAAAATACAATAAGGTTATAAATATTAAACTAATTGTCAAAGACATAAAAAAAATAAAAGTTACTTAAGCAAAGAAATGTATAAAAAAAGTGCAAGTGCGAAATAATGCAGTTATGGACATTAACTATATATATTAAAAAAAGATTAACAGTAAAGTGACGGCTGCAATGTAAACATGTTGAAGTAAAGTGCAGGGTTATTCCTGAGTTGTGTTCAAGAGTCTGATCGCAGGGTTATACCTGAGGTGTGTTTAGAGTCTGAAGGCAGGGTCATTCCTTAGGTGTGTTCAAGAGTCTGATGGCCGTGGGGAAGAAACTGTTCTTTAACCTGGTGGTCTTGCATTTTACACTTCTGTACCTCCGGCCTGAGGGCAGAAGTGTGAACAGTCCATGCTGGGGATGGGTGGAGTCTTTGAGGATGGATGCAGCTCTCCTGTGGACTCTGTGGTGGTAGATGCTCTGCAGGGAGGGCAGTGGAGTCCTGATGATCTTCTCGGCAGTCTTCACCACTCTCTGCAGACGTTTGCGCTCTGCCACAGTCGTGCTGCCGTACCACACGGTGATGCAGCTGGTCAGGAGGCTCTCGATCACACAGCTGTAGAAGTTGTAGCACTAGAAAACAGATTCAGAGCATCTGTAACTGATTTTACTTTATCTAAAAGCTGTTTCAGCTGTAGGTAGAAGTGTGTAATAGAGTTGTTTTAAATAGTGTTTAAAAACTCCAGCAGCACTGCAGTATCTGATCCAAATCCAGACTTTCAGAGTTAGGAAACCTGACTTGTGGGGCGTTCCAGTGCAAATTCCTCACTTAATCCCTATGTGGACGGGATTATTTTCTCTTTAGTGATAAAACTCCTGCATCCAGACTGCAATTGAAAAAACAGAAGGATCAGTGAGTTTTTAGGCTTTTTTCTTGGTCTTGGCGTTCAGTAGCTCCTCCATTTCCACTCGCTGTTGTGTTTTTTTAACGTGGATCTCCGTGGAAACCGTGGCGCCCTCAAAGTGTAACTATGGTGCGCGGCAGTGGACAAATGTCTATTTTATTAAAGGCGAGGAGACGAAACTCAGAGATGTGCGTCCGGACGGGACTAAAATTACCGGAGGAGCACGGAGTTCAGAGAAAAACAGTAGATAATTCAGCCTGTAATTTTCTCAGAGGACGTCTGAGAAAAACACCTACATGATCGTTCTGGACAGGAATAAAATCACAGAGGATAAAAAAACCCATAAAAGAGAAAATTACCCAGAACCCCCTGAGAAACTAATCCTGTCCAGATAGAGCTTTAGAATTTGTAAAATCAGACATTGCAAGACATTTAAACTGATGCAGAATAAGGTTGGTATGTGTACTTCTCTGTATTTTAAGATATATTTTCTCTATATTGCAGCTGCTTGTTTGGTACAAAAAAGTCTTTAGGGTGAATGTGAGGAAATATCTGTCGGATTGGTGTGAAATTTCTCAGATGATGTTGCTATGGGAACACCAGGAAATGACCAAAAGCATGTTCTGCCTGAACCTGTTCAACAAAATATAATATACATATAAGAGTTGGTCCCGGGTAACTGAGGGTAACTGATCCAGAGCTGTAGCATCATTTACACAGATAAAGAAAGGTCTTATCCCTCTGTTTATAGATACATACTGGATACAGTGGCGTGATTGAGACACAGTAGTGATTTCCACAACATTAATGGGTGTAAAGGATTGATAATGGATCAGTAATGGATCAGTAATGGATCAGTAATTGGTCAGTAATGGATCACAATCAATATATTGTATCTCTTGTGTGGCAGCAACACATTTACTCTAAATGAATGCACTCTTACACATATAGAGAAACATTAACCCTTAATATAAACAACTTTTATACATTTTATACAGTTTTATACAGTTGATATGTGGGGGAGGGTCTTTTCCCATGTCTGCTGTCACATTTACATAATCATTAAATTACACACTTTTTGTACATACTTTTTCTCAAATTTGTAAGGTTGTATGGTTATGATTAGTTGGGTAATGGATGGATGGTTATGGACGGACGGGTAATGGAGTGATGGGTAATGGAAGGGTTATGAACATTCCAGTAGGATCGGATCAGGTGAAGGTGATGAGGATAATGTACAGGAGGATTGTGGGTAATGGAGTGATGGGTGATGGATGGGTAATGGACATGCCAGTATTTCTGGATCAGGTGAAGGTGTTGAGGATCAGGTGAAGGTGATGAGGATCAGGTGAAGGTGTAGCGGATCAGGTGAAGGTGATGAGGCTAATGTACAGTAGGATTGTGGGTAATGGAGTGATTGGTAATGGATGGTTAAGTAGTAGTGGATCAGGTAAAGGTGATGAGGATAATGTACAGTAGGATTGTGGGTAATTGAGTGATGGGTAATGAATGGGTAATGAACATGCCAGTAGTTCTGGATCAGGTGAAGGTGTTGAGGATCAGGTGAAGGTGATGAGGATAATGTACAGGAGGATTATGGGTAATAAAGTGGTGGGTAATGGAGTGATGGGTAATGGATGGACAATAGTAGCGGATCAGGTGAAGGTGATGAGGATAACGTACAGGAGGATTGTGGGTAATGGAGTGATGGGTAATGGATGGATGGGTTAGTAGTTCTGTATCAGGTGAAGGTGATGAGGATAACGTACAGGAGGATTGTGGGTAATGGAGTGATGGGTACTGGATGGATGGGTTAGTAGTTCTGTATCAGGTGAAGGTGATGAGGATAACGTACAGGAGGATTGTGGGTAATGGCAGTAGCAGTTAGTGAGCGTATGCTGGTGTGGGACGTGGGGGTTGGAGTAAATATGAGTCAGTGCAGCTCTGTGTGCATTTCTCACACTTACTCACACTTACTCACACTTACACTTACTCACACTTACTCACACTTACTTACACTTACTCACACTTACTCACACTTACACTTACTCACACTTACTCACACTTACACTTACTCACACTTACTCACACTTACACTTACTCACACTTATACTTACTCACACTTACTCACACTTACACTTACTCACACTTACACTTACTCACACTTACTCACACTTACACTTACTCACACTTACTCACACTTACTCACACTTACACTTTCTCACACTTACTCACACTTACACTTACTCACACTTACTCACACTTACTCACACTTACACTTACTCACACTTACACTTACTCACACTTACTCACACTTACACTTACTCACACTTACTCACACTTACTCACACTTACACTTTCTCACACTTACTCACACTTACACTTACTCACACTTACTCACACTTACACTTACTCACACTTACTCACACTTACACTTACTCACACTCACATTTATTTTTAATTACAGTTTTTCACACTTACTCACACATACTCACACTTACACACACTTACACACACTTACTCACACTTACTCACACTTACACACACTTACTCACACTTACTCACACATACTCACACTTACACACACTTACACACACTTACTCACACTTACTCACACATACTCACACTTACACACACTTACACACACTTACTCACACTTACTCACACTTACTCACACTTACTCACACATACTCACACTTACACACACTTACACACACTTACACACACTTACTCACACTTACACACACTTACTCACACTTACTCACACATACTCACACTTACACACACTTACACACACTTACTCACACTTACTCACACATACTCACACTTACACACACTTACACACACTTACTCACACTTACTCACACTTACTCACACTTACTCACACATACTCACACTTACACACACTTACACACACTTACACACACTTACTCACACTTACACACACTTACTCACACTTACTCACACTTACTCACACTTACACACACTTACTCACACTTACTCACACTTACTCACACTTACACTTACTCACACTCACATTTATTTTTAATTACAGTTTTTCACACTTACTCACACATACTCACACTTACACACACTTACACACACTTACTCACACGTACTCACACTTACACACACTTACTCACACTTACACTTACTCACACTCACATTTATTTTTAATTACAGTTTTTCCCAAATGTTTAAACGCATTTCTAAAAACTTGGCTCAGTTTCTCAAAACTCTAAACACAAACTGAAAATTATTAACTCCTTTGTTGAAACTCTACAAATCTTCAGCAAAACTGATTCCTTCCACCAAAACACCTCACACAGATATTTTATGCTCATCTCTTACACAGCATCAAATACACACTGACAAGATCAATTCAGAGCACTGTTATCAGAAGTATTTGGTTGTGTTTTTGTCTTCATGAGGCCGCTGTACAAATTCAAATTCATAAAAGTCAATGGAAATATGTTGCCTTTCTCTTGTTTTTATTTATTTGGTGTGGTGTAGGACCCCCCCATTTACAGTACTACACAAATGTAAGCTATATGTACTGTATGTAAAATGTTGCAAAACTGTAATTTTCACCTATTTTCACAATGAGAAACATGATAAGGAAAATTCACATACAAAGAGGACACAAAAATGTATTTATTGCAAAATGCAAAGAAACAGATCACTGTTCATCAGACCCCTGATCTCGGTCAGGCAAGAAGACCTCATCTACATCAGCTGAAATATTCTCCCTCGCCAAACAGCGGGGAAAACGCCTCGCATGGCAAATCCATCTTTGGCAATCATCTGCGTGGATGTCATCACATGCTTCCCCCATTACATGAAGTAGAGCCATACGCTCGTGGGGTCTGCGTTTATACACGTTCCACCTCCATGCAGAAAAGAATTCCTCTATTGGATTGAGGAAAGGGGGATATGGTGAAGGGTGCAGCACAACAAACTGTGGATTTAGAGAACCAATCACTGACCAGAGCTGCCCAGTGGAAACTTACATTATCCCAGATGACAACGGAGGAGGGCTGTATCAGTCACGTGAGGCTTCTTTTATACTCTGACAAGTGATTGAAACGTTCTGCTAAAGAAGTTTACACAGCTGCAACTTGTGTGAGACTATTTGGTAATAAGGGTTTTATATTTGAAGGTCAGTGATTCTGTGGTGACCAAGGTTTTCTAAATGATGAACTTTGTGTTTAGTGATTTGCAAAGCTGTGATTTAGAATGATATTTGAGTGAGAACATATAAAATTGTGTTTAGAGTTTAGCAGTTTGGAGTCACAATGTTGACACATGAGCTTCATGTTTTTGGATTTGTGTGCATAGTTCCACATTTTGTGTGTAAACATTTGGGAAAAACTGTAATTTCATTCTGTCAGACAGAAAGCTCCAGTGGGAGAATCCCAGCAGCTCCGAATCTCCCGGAGAGAACGTTCCGGATATTCCACACACACACACACACTGATTTAGCTATTTATAGGTTTATGTTTGAGTAAAATGAACATTGTTGTTTTATTCTATAAACTACAGACAACATTTCTCCCAAATTACAAATAAAAATATTCTCATTTAGAGCATTTATTTGCAGAAAATGAGAAATGACTGAAATAACAAAACAGATGCAGAACTTTCAGACCTCAAATAATGCAAAGAAAACAAGTTCATATTCATAAAGTTTTAAGAGTTCAGAAATAATCAATATTTGGTGGAATAACCCTGGTTGGTTTTTAATCACAGTTTTTTTTTCATGCATCTTGGCATCATGTTCTCCTCCACCAGTCTTACACACTGCTTTTGGATAACTTTATGCTGCTTTACTCCTGGTGTAAAAATTCAAGCAGTTCAGTTTGGTGGTTTGATGGTTTGTGATCATCCATCTTCCTCTTGATTATATTCCAGAGGTTTTCAAGTTTTATTTCTACAGATTTTCCCATGAAAACTATAGAAAATATTTGTAGAAACGTGTAAACAGCACAAATCAAGCTTTTTGTTGTGTATATATTTATTTATTTAACGTTAGCTGCAGTAAACTCTACAGATACATTACTCTATTTATTGCGTTCGACCTTTCCTCGTCTTCATCCTGATCTAATACTGAACTGCTGACGGCTGTTCAGCTGAAATTATCTCCCTGAACACGCAGCACGCTAACAGCTAACGCTGCAGGCTAGTTTACGCTATTCTTCCTGATGAATGTGCTTCATTTATTGGATGTTATTGATTAGAATGTGTGCTGCTCGCATTAATAACAGCTAGGGTTCCCAAGCTTCCCTACATAACACACATCATAAAAAGGTTTAAATGTGGATGGAAAATCAGAAATTAACATGTAATAAAGTCAAATTGATGATAGGGGGATAATTTGGGGTGTTTGTGGCTTAAATATTAGCTCTTTATCCTGATAATAGAGGGTCGACTCCCTCTACTTAGTTCAAAACCTGAAGGACGTGCTTTACACATGCATTTCTGGACAAGCTGAAAGATAAAGAAGCAGAGTTATGTAGTGCAGTTAGTTAGCAGTGATCTGAGCCATGGTTTGCAGCAATATAAACACTGTCCTTTCTATATTACCATCAGTGAAGCATCAGCATGATTCTGAAACTGCTGTTTTTTAAAGTAAAATGCTACGTAAACTTGCTTTAAATACAGAGGCTAACTCCTTATCTTAATTTCACTGTATTGCTAAGGGATTTGGTAACAAAACGGCAGCGATCTAATGGTAGCCAATTTAATTTCTTGTTTCTTGTTGACTTCCTTTACCTTCCTTCCTCTACCCTTCATCAGTAATGAAATTAAGTGTTTATGTTCCTGAAATTGCTTGCAAAATAACTTGTTTTTTATGCTGTCTTGGATACAGGACCAGACTGCTTACACTAGAACTTTAATATTATGTATAATAATAATATTATCTAAACTGTAAAAGTAAAACGTGTGTGTGATGTCAAGAAAACAAGCAAGGTGCATTGTAATGCTCATTGCTATCTTACCCCCCACCAACAGTGTATTTTCACTCCTTCCTCCTGTCTGGTTTAAACAGCAGCAGAGCTTCTGAATATATCTACACTGATGGGCGTGGTGTTCTGGAAATGAGGTGTGTTCAGGTACATTTCTGGAGTTTTATCTTGTTTATCTTGGTAACAGAAAACACAGGAGCTCCACTGACTGAATACAACCTAGACAGAGGCCAACAGTCAGACGTTCATCGCTATCTCGGTAACACAGGCGCCGTGCCGAGCCGAGCGTACACCCCCACTTATTACACACTCATGAACACACAGCAGCACAAACCCAACTTTTACATCAACAATAAACAGAATAGTAAATAAAATAACATTGCTGTTCCCGTAAATGAGCTGCTGGAGCTCCTTCACAGCGTCAACCAGCAGCTCAGTTTCCTCTGCTGAGAAGAGTTTGTTGAACACGTCCAGGTAGCTGCACTGTTACAATAGCAATCCACCAAAGACAGAGCTCACCTGACTCTTAAAGAGCAAGAGATGCTGTGATTGGTTTATTGTTTTTTAATCACGTTACACCCAAAATTAACCACACCAATGATTAACTAAGAGAATTAATAAATGCCTTCATTCAAGGTGTACTTTTCCCGTCGTTACGATAGCAAAGACACACCGACACGCCCTAAATCAACCTGCACGGTGTATGGTTGATGGCTCGTGTACAGATTGTTAAAATAGGGCATTATAACTATAAATTGCCCTCAGATTATTTTATAGTTTACTAAGAAAGATACACTTTTAAAAGAAGCTAGTTTAGCTCGTTTTATCTCCAGCAGTAACCCTAAATCAATACTATATTCTGTAGCTAAACAAGATGAGATGAATGTGGTTGTGGTAGTCTGGACACGTCCAGGTAGCTGCACCGTTAAAATAGCAATCCACCAAAGTCAGAGCTCACCTGACTCTTAAAGGGAATAATGAGCAAGAGACACTCTGATTGGTTAATTGGTTTTTAATCACGTTACGCCCAAAATGAACCACACCCATCATTAATTAAAATAATTACTACATGACTTTTGTGTATTGTGTTTCAAGCTGCACAAACACCCTAAATCAAGCTGCACGGTGGATGTTAGGATTCAGTTCTGCCTGTATTGTGCAGTTTAAAGCCGTAGTGTTGAGGTTCTGCTGAGTGAAAAGGTTATTTCTGATCCTGACTGATGTTTTTGAAAAAGCATGAAACAGAAAACATGAAAATCCAGAGAGAGAGAAAGAGAGAGAGAGAGAGAGAGAGAAAGAGAGGGAGGCCAATTATGTTCTATGGTACTCCAGGACACAGATGGCCACACCAGGGATTAAACTCAATCTCCCGATTACAGGATCAGCTCTCTGAGTGACATCACTCTGAATCTCTGATATAATCTTCTGATGTTCACATTCAGCTGGGGTTTTGTTATCAGCGCTACAGGGCTATTAGCTTTAGTGTCGTCTGCTATCAACTGACTCAAACCCCCCCATCTACAGGGATTCCCCTCAGCTGATTGAAACCTGTGGTCTGAGGGGCTGCTGCTGCTGATTGGCCGGTTTGGAGGATTGATGCTGAAGTATCAATAGTTTTGATCCTGAACTGTGTTCTTGAGAATTGTTCCTCAGTTGTAAAAATCCTACCGATGGGAAAACCCATCCTACCCACTCACAGAGAACAGAGAAACAGAAAAGAGAAATATCCTGTATTTCTATCTATTGATTTGAGGATATGTTGTAAGCCTTTTATATTATTTGTTATTCAATTAAATTTTGTTGTCTTGTATTATTAAAGCCAGACATCCCATCTCTCCTGTGATTTGCAGGATTGTCCCCATATTGATTTCAGCTCCTTCACTGCCTCAAATCGTGTGCAATATCTTACAAATCTGGGTATTTTATATGATACACAGTGAGCAAATGATGTTCAGGCTCTGTAAGACTGTAAAGGTTAAAATGGGCCAAATCAAATGCTTGTCTTGAGATCTGAATAGTATACGCTGAATAGTATATTCATGCTTCACATGAAGTTTCGGTTTCGTTTTTGCCGGGAGTACAGGTGCTATCAAGGAGTCTCGTTGAACATTTATTGGTTATTCCACCAAATTTAATTCATCATTAAAGTTATGATAGAATCTTGAAAAAACTTAAAACAATAAGGAATGGTTGGAGGGGTGTGTCTTGTCACAGTTTCCCTGATTTTCCTGAGTTTAATGTGGTTTGTAGGGGTTTTAGTGTGGTTTGTAGGGGTTTGTAGGGGAGGGAAGACTCTCATAATCCGACAGGAGCTTTACTTCTCTTATCTGGGGATTCCCTGTAATACAGGTACGGAGAGGAAGGCTGGGAGTCCCTCTCTCTCTCTCTCTCTCTCTCTCTCTCTCTCTCTCTTTCTCTCTCACCTTTTACGGTATTGAAATGGAAAGCTGGTGTTCTTAACAGACCATTAAACACCTGATTGTTTTCCTGTTTTACTGGAGTCTGCAGTTCACCGGGTAGCTTAATTCTGCGGCTCTAAAAGAAGAACAAATAAAAGGCTAATCTAAACTCTGTGCACCCAATGCGAGAAGCTTCACCTGTCCAGTGATTGGAGTTTTAATGTGGTTTGTTGGAGTTGGAAGACTCTCATACAGTTGCAATAAAAAGTATGTGAACCCTTATTATACTTGGATTTCTGCATAAATTGGTGATTAAATGTGTTCTGATCTTAATTTACATCACAACAATAGACAAACACAGTCTGATTAAACTAAAACCACACAAAATATTATATAAGTTTGCTTGCTTTTATTAAACACAACATGTTAATATTCACAGTGTGTGAACCCCTAGACTAAAGACTTTTCTAAGAGCTAATTGGAGGCAGGATGTGATGAGATTAGATGTGATTGGATGTGTTGGTTAAAGCTGTCCTGCCTTATAAAAACATCAGCACACCAGTTTTGAGTTTTTAGCTGTTCTTAAGAAGCATTGCTTGATGTGAATCATCCCTCGCACAAAAGATCAAGCTCTCAGAAGACCTACATTGAAGAACTGTTGACTTAAAGCATGAAGCTGGAAAGGGTTACAAATCTCAAAAGTATCTCTAAAAGCCTTGATGTTCATGTGTCCACGGTAAGACAGACGATCTCCACAAATGGAGAAAGTTCAGCACTGTTGCTGCTACTCTCTCTAGGCGTGGCAAAGTCCTGTAAAGATGACTGTAAGAGCACAGCGCAGAATGATCAATGAGGTGAGGAAGAATCCTAGAGTGTCAGCTGAAGACTGAATACAGAAATCTCTGGCACATGCTCAGAAAACATTTTTGTTGACAAATCTACAATAATGAAAACATTAAACAATAAAGAATGGAGATGATGGGAGGACACCACAGAGGAAGACACTGCTGTCCAAAAAAATACATTTTTTTTTTGCTGCACAATCGAAGTTTGCAGCAAAAGAGCATCTGGATGTTCCACTACAGCACTACTGGCTAAATATACTGTGGACAGATGAAACTGAAATATAGTTGTTTGGAAGTAAAAAAACACACAGCGCTATGTGTGGAGAAAAAAAAAGACACAGCAAAACCTCATCCCAACTGTGAAACATGGTGGAGGGAGCATCATGGTTTGGGGCTCCTTTGCTTTGCTGCCTCAGGGTCTGGACGGATTTTGCCGTCATCAAAGGAAAAATGAATTCCCAAGTTTACCAAGACATTTTATAGATATCAGGAAAACTTAAGACCATCTGTCCTCCAACTGAAGCTCAACAGAGGACGGATGATGCAACAGAACAACAAACCAAAACATAGAAATAAATCAACTCTTTTTTATTGAATTGAAATGGAATGCTGGAAGTGTAATTCTGCATTCGTGTTGGAGAGGGAAGAATTCTGATCTATCTGAAGTCTGTCTTCTATATATTCTTCTATCTATATCTGTTTTTCTATTTTTATTTTTTTTTTTTGCAATTTATATTTTATTTTCACATATAGTCAGGTTCAAGAACATTTTTGGGTACACACTCTCATGGTACACATGGTATGATACGTGTAAAGCAAAAAAGAAAATTAAAATAAGGAATGTAAATGCAGTAACTGATACAGTCGAGTATCAGTTTAAGACAATTCTTCAAGGTATGACATCAATAATCAACAATCAACAGATCGCATATCTGCCAGAATACATGTTTTGTTTTCTTATGCAAGCTATAGGTCAGTTGCTCCAGAGGAAGTAATGTTGTAATCTACAAGTCAAGTCAAGAGGCTTTTATTGTCATTACATCTGAGTACAGGTACACAGTGTGATGAAATTACGTTCCTCCGGAACCATGGTGCAACATAGAACCACAAGCAATAGACAACATAAAGTGCAGGAGTGACGACAGTGCAACATAAAATTATAAAATTATAACACTAAATAACAATAAATACAATAAATACAAAAGACGAGACAATTTAAAGACAGGACAGTGCAGTACCGATACGGTATAATAAAGTGTATAGTGGGGATAAGGTGCAGAGATGTGTGACATACTGTAACATATAGAACATATATAATCACAGCAGTTACTGAGGTAGAGTTTATAGTTTTTAAGAGTGCAGCAAATAAAGTCATGTCAGCCTCTGTGTGCTGACTGTGTGTGTGTGGGTGAAGTTCAGTCTTTGCGTGTGTAAAGGGGGGGGGGGGTGTACAGTTTAGTTTTATGTGAGTGTGTTGGGTGAGTGTTGGGTGGGGTTCAGTTCTGTCTCTGTGCGTTGAGAAGTCTGACTGCCTGGTGGATGAAGCTGTTGCAGAGTCTAGTAGTGGTATGTTTATCTATTAGTAATCTGTGTTAGCCAGAAAGATACAGACAGATGGAATATTAGGGGTTGACCATAAAATAAAAAATGCATTTCTTAGCTAAAATAAAAACACTAAATTAAAAAATAAACGCCTTATTTTATAATAAAGCACACGTTCTGTTCATATCAAAACTTCAAAAGAAAAAAGCAGGAGAAAAGGCTAATCAGATCTTAATCAGCATTTTCTAAAGTTTTTGATGTTTTTAACGCTCCAGTTCACATCAATAGGAGCACTTAGTGGCGGCCGCTCGGCGGCGGGGGTTACCGGCAGGTCCGTGGTTTTTCTGCAGTCACTCCAAGGTCAGTAATTGACGGCGAGCCGGCGGAGCAACTACATAAACAAGGCGATGGATGCGCGGCGCCGGCGCTGCTCCCGCCGCTCGGGGGAAGCTCTGACGCTCGGGTGTTATCTTTTATGGGGGGAGAAGCACCCAGCCGGCACAAATCCCCCCTAAACACACCCTCTGATCAGCATGTCACTGTCCAGAGCTCTGCTCTCCAGGGGCATCTTATCAACCTGCCAGCGCCGCATCCCATAATCAACACACTCAGCACACAGTGCATTCAGAGTGTGTGTAGTGTGTGTGTGTGTGTATCTGAAACAGCAGCAGAGGGAGTCAGTGTGTGTTTCTCCTGCATTATCTTAATTCATCCCCCCCCCACCACACACACACACACACACACACTGCCTACTGATGCATATTAATTGCCATTTTCCAGGTGTATTAATCCACTGCATTAGTGCACCGTACCATTAAAACACACTGCAGTGCAGCACACACACACACACACCCACACACACACAATACACACACTCACAACCGCACACACACACAATACACACACTCACAACCACACACACACAACTCAAGTAAGTATTTTTATTATCAGTACTGATAAAATACTGTACAGGACATACAGAGAATTGAAATTATTAAAATTATTGAATTGATCAATTAAACACACACAACTCAACACACACAACTCAATACACACAACTCAACAAACACAACTCAACACACACAACTCAACACACACAACTCAACACACTCAACTCAACACACTCAAATCAACACACACAACTCAACAGACACAACTCAATACACACAACTCAATACACAACTCAACACACACAACTCAATACACAACTTAATACACACATCCCAACACACACAAATCAATACACACAACCCAACACACACAACTCAACACACACAACTCAATACACACAACTCAATACACACAACTCAACACACACAACTCAATACACACAACTCAACACACAACTCAATACACACAACTCAATACACAACTCAACACACACAACTCAATACACAACTTAATACACACATCCCAACACACACAAATCAATACACACAACCCAACACACACAACTCAACACACACAACTCAATACACACAACTCAATACACACAACTCAACACACACAACTCAATACACACAACTCAACACACAACTCAACACACACAACTCAATACACACAACTCAACACACAACTCAACACACACAACTCAACACACACAACTCAACAAACACAACTCAACACACTCAACCAAACACAACTCAACACACACAACTCAACACACACAACTCAACACACAACTCAATACACACAACTCAACACACACAACTCAATACACACAACTCAATACACACAACTCAACACACACAACTCAATACACACAACTCAACACACTCAACTCAACACACAACTCAACACACACAACTCAACAAACACAACTCAACACACTCAACCAAACACAACTCAACACACACAACTCAACACACACAACTCAACACACAACTCAATACACACAACTCAACACACACAACTCAACACACACAACTCAATACACACAACTCAACACACTCAACGCAATACACACAACTCAACACACACAACTCAATACACACAACTCAACACACTCAACGCAATACACACAACTCAACACACAACTCAACACACACAACTCAATACACACAGCTCAATACACACAACTCAATACACACAACTCAATACACACAGCTCAATACACACAACTCAATACACACAACTCAACACACAACTCAGCACACACAACTCAACACACACAACTCAATACACACAACTCAATACACACAACTCAACACACACAACTCAATACACACAACTCAACACACAACTCAACACACACAACTCAATACACACAACTCAACACACAACTCAACACACACAACTCAATACACACAGCTCAATACACACAACTCAATACACACAACTCAACACACAACTCAACACACACAACTCAACACACACAACTCAACAAACACAACTCAACACACTCAACCAAACACAACTCAACACACACAACTCAACACACACAACTCAACACACAACTCAATACACACAACTCAACACACACAACTCAATACACACAACTCAATACACACAACTCAACACACACAACTCAATACACACAACTCAACACACTCAACGCAATACACACAACTCAACACACAACTCAACACACACAACTCAATACACACAGCTCAATACACACAACTCAATACACACAACTCAATACACACAGCTCAATACACACAACTCAATACACACAACTCAACACACAACTCAGCACACACAACTCAACACACACAACTCAATACACACAACTCAATACACACAACTCAACACACACAACTCAATACACACAACTCAACACACAACTCAACACACACAACTCAATACACACAACTCAACACACAACTCAACACACACAACTCAATACACACAGCTCAATACACACAACTCAATACACACAACTCAACACACAACTCAACACACACAACTCAACACACACAACTCAACAAACACAACTCAACACACTCAACCAAACACAACTCAACACACACAACTCAACACACACAACTCAACACACAACTCAATACACACAACTCAATACACACAACTCAATACACACAACTCAATACACACAACTCAACACACACAACTCAATACACACAACTCAATACACACAACTCAACACACACAACTCAATACACACAACTCAACACACTCAACGCAATACACACAACTCAACACACAACTCAACACACACAACTCAATACTAGGGCTGTCCCTAACGATTATTTTTTAAACGATTAATCTAACGATTATTTTTTTCGATTAGTCGACTAATCTATTCATTGAGAAACATATTTAAATAATTATTTTACGTTTTAAAGCAAACGATAAATTACTATATTTATATATAATAACAACAACAACAACAACAACAACAACAACACAAGCCTACTAAACCAAACCCCACACTTATAATCACTTACATGTACAACACGTTTAGATCTATAACGCTAAAAATGGATAAGCTCCCATACACCACAACCGTGTGTTGCACTGTTTTCTGTGACCGCTAGATTTTGTGACCACGGGCAAGTAGTTCTCAGCAGACCGGTGCACTGGCCGATTCGAAACGTGTTCGTTTCTAATGTTTACCCCGACTGGCCAAAACGGTTCAGTTTAGGGCTGAGGGTAAGGTGTAGGTATAGAAAGCTTCCGTTTTGCCAATGAACGCTCATAACCGTGAGCACTGGTCACAAAATTCCGACGGTGACAGAAAACGGTGTGACACCGCAGCGCCGACGGCGCTAGCTAAAATAACTTAAGGCAGCTAGCTTAGCTAAACACCTGAACTTATGAATAATGCTACTGTTTCTGGAAACTGCGAAATGCCATGCACAAATATAAACCAAAAATGTATAATTTCTGCCTGTGGCAGGTTTAAAACCTTTGGTAGACAGCCTTAAGTCTTTTTAAGGACACCCGCGGAGACCCTGATGTAAACGGTAACTTACTGTGTGACCCTGTTGACATAGTGCTCCTGGATGTTTGCGTTTCAAGTGCTCCTTTTGCACGTATGGCAGAGGACCACATTGTTGCCCTTTTGCGTGAAATGCTCCCAAACTTTAGATGCCCGCTGGCGTTTTTTTGTAGCTGGAGATTGCTCTCCGGAGTCCAAGCTCTCTAGAGCTTAGATTCTCTGCCCGAACCCGACATGACCCGAGGCCCGCCCGTAAATCCGACCCGGGCTCCAGAAAATAGTCCGAGATGTAGGCGTCTGTTTTTTAATTATATTTTTATTTAAAAAAAAATAACGAAAACTGAAAGTGAAACTAAACTAATTTATTTATAAGCGCTGTTTTCACTACCGCAGTTCTACAGCGGGGGTGTTGTGCCGATTCTGTCCGCGAAGCGGGAGTCAGATTCAGCAGAGAGTCGGATTCGGCACAAACGCGGCGGCACCTCGCGGTCCGCGGTGTCAGTTGTAAGCGCTCGCGCTAGCCGCAAAATACGGCAGAAAACACTGAGGGAGCTGCAGAATTATGAATGGGACTAGAATATGAGCACGAGGAGATCAAAGAGAACCTTTACCTGTGAGTAGAACAAGCAAATCTCTCTCTCTCTCTCTCTCTCTCTCTGTCTCTCGCACGTGAACTCCTCCGCGTTTGACTTGCAGAACTGTGTTTAGCTGTTCTTAAAAATCATTTTAATTAAATAATAGTTCTATTCTTCTATGTTACCGTGTTAATTAACATAATTCTGATCATATTTCGCTCATTAAAACAGCCCGAAAACAGCCAGTTGGAATTTTTGGGCCCGATCTAACCTCTAATGCTCTCCACAGGCGCCGCCATGTTTACGACGCGCCGACGCACGTTATGCAAATCGATGTATTTTTGTAATCGATGACGTCGATTATGTCGATGCGTCGCCCCAGCCCTACTCAATACACACAGCTCAATACACACAACTCAATACACACAACTCAACACACAACTCAGCACACACAACTCAACACAACACACAACTCAACACACACAACTCAACACAACACACAACTCAGCACACACAACTCAACACAACACACAACTCAACACACACAACTCAACACAACACACAACTCAGCACACACAACTCAACACAACACACAACTCAACACACACAACTCAACAAACACAACTCAACACACACAACCAAACACAACTCAACACACACAACCAAACACAACTCAACACACACAACTCAACACACACAACTCAACACACAACTCAATACACACAACTCAATACACACAACTCAACACACAACTCAATACACAACTTAATACACACATCCCAACACACACAACTCAACACACACAACTCAACACACAAATCAATACACACAACCCAACACACACAACTCAACACACAACTCAACACACAACTCAACACACAACTCAACACACACAACTCAACACACACAACTCAATACACACAACTCAACACACAACTCAACACACACAACTCAATACACACAACTCAACACACAACTCAACACACACAACTCAATACACACAACTCAACACACACAACTCAACACACACAACTCAATACACACAACTCAACACACAACTCAACACACACAGCTCAATACACACACAACTCAACACACACACAACCATAGACACACAACTGTACACACACAACCATACACACACACACACACAACATCACACAACCCAGCATCACCGCACCTGATACACTGCCTGTCCAAAAGTCTGTGGACACTTTTAAATGTCTTAATCCATCATGTTTTCATTTATTTTTAAATATCTAGTTGTGTCTCTAGTATTAAATCTAAATCAAATTTGTTTATATTGCATTTTTTTTGCTGAATAACTGATGTTGTTGCAAAACAGCTTCACATATAATATTAAATGCAATATCACAAATCACATGATCTATCACATGTATTAGCACATGTACTGTAACACATCACGTGATGTCATTTGTTCTATCATACGCACTACCACACATTATGACATGTACTATTACGTGTATTTTCAAATGTACTATCACATGTGCTACCACTCACTATCAAATTAACTCTCTCACACACTATCACATTTACTATCACCTGTACATGAACTCTCACATGTACTATCACGTGCTACCACACATACTGTCAAATGCACTATTATATGCATTGTCACGTGTATTTATCAAATGTTCTATCTCTCGTACTATCACACGCACTATTACATGCGTTTGTTATTTAAAGGCAGAAGGGAGCAGCTGATTGGATGGTTAATTATGGGATGTAGCATCGGAGTCTATAGTAGAACTCTATAGTAGGCTGTGTTTTAATGGGATTGCCTCACTGTTCCAATACTTTTTACAGGGGATTGTTCTGAAGGTTCTTTTGGACCCGTAAGAAGCCGGAGAAGATCAGCTATTGACACCAGGTGCACAATTGGTCTCAATGCGTATTGATTGTAGGATCAAACCTGGATTAAAGGATGTGTTACACTACGTCTCTCTGGAGTTTTCTGATGCTGTACTTTCAGAATCTTTGTGGTATTGGGGGTAAATATCATGCTGACAGAGAGACAGACAGACAGAGAGACAGACAGAGAGACAGAGAGACAGACAGAGAGCCAGATGCTTCACTCGTCCAGGGATTCCCTCAGGGTACGTAAGTGAGGAGTGGATGTCTGTGGAGAGATCCTTCCTCTCTTTTTTATTTATCTGAGCTTCAGAAACGTCCTGGAATTCTCGTCACGCTCTGTAAACGACGGCGTGCGGCGGTGCTGATGTGCGCTGACGTGCGCCGCGTGTGTCGCTTGACTCACGTTTTAAGCGTAAGATGGCCTGGTTTTGTGTTTTTTTTTGGTTGTGTGGTTTTGTGTTTGTGAGTCAGTGAGGAGCACCGCCGGTCTCCAGCTCGCCGCCAGCCAACGGATCCTCCGGTACCAACGCTTTCTACTGCACTGACTCACCCGCCAGCCAACAGAGACAAATTACAGAGAGAGAGAGAGAGAGAGAGAGAACGAGAGAAACAAAGAGAGAAAGAGAGAAAAAATGGGGGGAGGTCTTGTTGAGAGAAGCAGGAGGCAGGAGACTGCAGAGACGGGGAGAGGGATGAGGAGGAGAGCGATTGGAGGGCATGATGAGGAGAGTGAGGAAGAGGGGGATGAAGAGGAGGAGGAGGAGGAGGAAGATGGCATGTCTTGCTGTCTTTTATTTTTATTATTAGTTCCTCTGTGTACAGTCGCTGACTGGCAGGTGAGGCGGCCTCTCGCGCAAATTTATGCGCCCTGCTCTTTTCACAAGCGTCACGTGACTTCGGAAGTTTGAGCGTAAGGCAGCGAGAGCAGACCGAGCAGCGAGAGAGCATGAGCCTGCGCCCACTCACTCTCTCGCCCGCTCACTCTCGCGCACTCTTTCTCTTTCTCTGCTTTCTGTCTGCACTCTCGTAAATGAAAGAGCTACAGAGGGTTGTTGTAGCGACGCTCTGCTGAAATCACGTTTCTAGAAGAGAAAGCGTAGCGAGAGCGTAGCGAGAGCGTGGAGAACCGCTAAACCAGTGAAAATAAAAACCTTTACATCCTTACATTCTCTTCTGTAGTGTAGCACTGCAGGTAGTCCCTATGATGCTGTGGTTATATATATATATATATAAATTATTAACCCTTTAATAGGCCTTGGCTTGTATACAGGCTACAGGTGAAGGGGATCCAAAACACTTATTTATTAAGGCAATTACTTTTTGAAAACTTTGCATTTTCAGTGCATTAGAGATTCTCCTACTCTTCAGTTCCTTTTTCAGATCAGTTTTAGGAGGAATCAACCCAAATTCCTAAATTTGAAAATAGACCTAGAAACTAGACAAATATAACAAAGCAAAAGGATTGAAGGACATGAATTGTTCGATTTATATTCAGGAAAAAAATATTCAGGTAACACTTTACTTGGATGGTCCATTTTATGGTCTTGTTGATGCTAATCTGACATTCAACTAACACTGAATTGAATGTCCATTAAATTTAACTTAAGCCTATGTTGAATGTAAATGATAGAACATAACCCTAACCCTAACCTTAACCATTAATCTACCCTAAAATAAACCCTACACCTACACCTAACCCTAACCTTAACCTTAACCTAAGCTTAAAATCTAACCCTAAACCCAATCCTAAAATATTAAGATAAGCGTTTGGATTAGAGTTGAATGTAGGGTTTTATTTAATAGAGAATCATTTACTTTCACCTTTTAAGTCATTTGCATTTAATAGACATGTAGTTGAAGGTTAGTTGAATGTCAGTTGAGCATCAAAGAGGCCATCAAATGGACCATCTAAGTAAAGTGTTACCAAGATTTTTATTCATGGTGTTTTCAAAGTTGCACAGTTACAGTTATGATTTTTATTAATGTTTATCAAACATGAAACCTTTAGGCTAAATAGAAATCCTAAAGATATAGGCGTGTAAAAAGCTCGCCTGTTAAGGGGTTAATAATAAGGAGACAAACCTCTGGTTGAAATGTGACTAAGAGTTCTCATAATACTCAACCAACCCAGCGTCTGTCTGTTTAAGAATAAGCATGGTCAAGGGGGTCATTCTGGTCAACCAGCTTGGTGATCCTTGGTGATGATTGGTGATGATTGGTGATGTTGGTCATGGCAGTCAACTAGCATGGCCAAGGAGGTCATTCTGGATAATCAGCTTGGTGATGATTGGTGATGTTGGTCAACCAGTTTGGTCACGTTTGTCATGCTACTCAACCAGCTTGGTGATGCTTGATGATGTTGGTCATGGCAGTCTCCTAGGAGGGTTAAGGAGGTCATTTTCGATAGTTTGGTGATGCTTTGTGATGTTGGTCATGGCAGTCTCCTAGCATGTTCAAAGAGGTCTTTCTGAAAGAACAGTTTTGTGATGCTTGTAATGCTTTGGCGATGTTTGGTGATGCTGGTCAACCAGTTTGGTCACGTTTGTCATGCTACTCAACCAGCTTGGTGATGCCTGGTGATGTTGGTCATGGCAGTCACCTAGCTTGGTGATGCTGGTCAACCAGTTGGATAATGTTTGGTCATGACAGTCACCTAGCATGTTCAAAGTGGTCTTTCTGCATGAGCAGCTTGGTGATGTTTGGTGATGTTGGTCTTGGCAGTTAGGTCATGTTGTTCATACTAGTTAACCGGCTTGGTGATGTTGATCTTGGCAGTCAACTAGCTTGGTCAAAAAGGTCGTTCTGGTCAACCAGCTTGGTGATCCTTGGTGATGATTGGTGATGTTGGTCATGGCAGTCAACTAGCATGGCCAAGGAGGTCATTCTGGATAATCAGATTGATGATGCTTGATGATGTTGGTCAACCAGTTTGGTCACGTTTGTCATGCTACTCAACCAGCTTGGTGATGCTTGATGATGTTGGTCATGGCAGTCACCTAGGAAGGTTAAGGAGGTCATTTTCGATGTCCAGTCACGGAGAATGGTCAAAAAAGTCTTCCTGGATGAATAGTTTGGTGATGCTTTGTGATGTTGGTCATGGCAGTCTCCTAGCATGTTCAAAGAGGTCTTTCTGAAAGAACAGTTTTGTGATGCTTGTAATGCTTTGGTGATGCTGGTCAACCAATTTGGTCATGTTGGTCATACTAGTCAACCAGCTTGGTAATGTTTGGTGATGCTTGGTCTTGGCAGTCACCTAGAAAGGTCAAGGAGGTAATTTTGGATGTCTAGCTTGGTGATGCCTGGTGATGTTGGTCATGGCAGTTAGGTCATGTTGGTCATACTAGTTAACCGGCTTGGTGATGCTTGGTGATGTTGGTCTTGGCAGTCAACTAGCTTGGTCAAGAAGGTCATTCTGGATGATCAGCTTGGTGATGCTTGGTGATGTTGGTCATGCTGGTCAACTAATTTGGTAACGCTTGGTAGAGGTTAGATCAGGCCCAAAAAATCCGACCCGACCCAGCCCGAGCCCGTTCTGCCCGAGCCCGACCCGACCCAAACCATAAACTGTCATTATGAGCCCGAGCCCGACCCGACCTGCCCCTTAAACTTGCTGTTTTCGGGCTGTTTGAATGAGCGAAATATGATCAGAATTATGTTAATTAACACTGTAACATAGAAGAATAGAACTATTATTTAATTAAAATGATTTTTAAGAACAGCTAAACACAGTGCTGCAGGTCAAACGCGGAGGAGTTCACGTGCGAGAGAGAGAGAGAGACACAGAGAGAGACAGAGTGAGAGAGCGAGAGTGAGAGAGAGAGAGATTTGCTTGTTCTGGTGAGAGCTACTCACAAGTAAAGGTTCTCTTTTATCTCCTCGTGCTCATATTCTAGTCCCATACATAATTCTGCAGCTCCCTCAGTGTTTTCTGTCGTATTTTGCGGTTAGCGCGAGCGCTTACAACTAACACCGCGGACCGCGAGGTGCCGCCACGCTGCCACTGATGTGCCGAATCCGCTACTGAATCCGACTCCCGCTTCGCGGACAGAATCGGCACAACACCCCCCGCTGTACAACTGTGGTAGTGAAAAAAGCGCTTATAAATAAAATAGTTTAGTTTCACTTTCAGTTTTCTTTATTTTCGTTATTTTATTTAAAAATAAAAATATAATTAAAAAACAGATGCCTACATCTCAGACTATTTTCTGGAGCCTGAACCCGACCCGGCCCGAGGAATGTGGTGGAAAATCTCAGGTCGGGTTCGGTCAGAGAATCTAAGCTCTAACGCTTGGTCACACTGGTTTGGTCGTGCTTGTAGACCAGCTAATTTCTCTAAAAACTCAGAACACGAGATGAACTGGTCAACTATCTTTACCAGCTTTATTATCTAAACCAGTTTGGTTCTGCAGTGCTGTACTGTTTCTAGCCGGGTAGTGAAGAGTTGAGAAGGTGAGCTTTGTTTACGGCAGTTGGTAGCAGGGCACAGCTCCTGATCCCTGGCGAGGTCTGGCCGCGGTTCTCGGGCGGATGCTATTGGCCGGCGGGAGTTCGGTCTGTAAGGTCAGGAGTCTGTTTATTCCCCCACTTTGCCACGGCTGGAAAAACAAAACACGGTTTGGGAAGAAAACATCACATGCTCCAGGCTCTCGGGGTATGTAAACATTTAGATAGGCTGTGAGTCAGCTCCTCCCCCTCCACCCCCACACCACCCTCCTCTACCCCACCACCCTCCACCCTCACCCACAGTTCCCTGTGTTCTCGCTCTGTTCTTCCATATCTTATTCCTGATTCCTTATTCCTGGGCGGCCTGTTTTCCTGTTCCTCCGAGAGGAACTCTGTACCGGGAGATAAGAGGAATAAACGCAAGAGAGAAGGAAAGAGAGAGAGAGGGAGAGAGAGAGGGAGGTGTAGAGGGATGTAGCGGGTATTCAGGGCAGATCCTTGAATATACTGTATTAACAGTGATTAATCACATTATTTTAAAAACTAAGTTTTCTGAATTATTTCACTACTAACCACAACCAGGCCTGATTACTGATTCCAGACCTGTAGAATCAAGAAATCACTTATATAATAGAACCTGTCTGACAACATGAAGCAGATAAAAGATCTCATTTAAAAGAAACTCAACAACAGATGAGAAAAAACAAAGTTATTGATCATCTATCAGTCTGGAAAAGATTATAAAATCATTTATTTCTAAAGATTTGAGACTCCAGAGAACCACAGTGATTCACTATTATTCACTAATGAAGAAAAAAAACATGGAACACTGGTGAACCTTCCCAGGAGTGACCGGCCGACCGAACAAAATTACTCCAAAAGTGCATGAAGAACTCATCCAAGAGGTCCTTAAAAAAATCCAGAACAACTAAAGAATTTAAAGAACTGCAGGATCTCACTCGCCTCAGTTAAGATCAGTGTTAATAATTCAATATTAAGAATAAAGAGACTGGATAAAAATTGTCTCCATGGGAGAGTTCCAAGATAAAAAACACTGCTGACCTTAGTTTGTGACCTCAAGCTTAATAGTACTTGGGTTCTGCAGCAGGACAATTACCCGAGGCACACAAACATGTTCACCTATGAATGGATTAAAAAAACTACATGAAGGTTTTGGATTGGACTAGTTAAAGTGTGATTGAGATAATTTGGCAAAATGTCTCTTAAAGTATATTGTAGAGGCATGTCTCGGAGACAATGATCTCTCAACAGGAGGTACACTACCTTAAAGTAGCCTTTTTTTAGGGCAGCAAGGGAACTACGTTTTTAAGCCCTCTTATAGCAAGACTCTAATCAACTCTAACTGGGATAATTTCATAACTGCATGCTGAGTTTTGCATTAATCTGAAGTGTGTTATTTTGTTGATAATGGATCAGATTTCTGTATGGGTGGGTTTGGCTCAGATTTAATTTCATTCCCAGTTCTTGGGAACTGTTCTGGCAGCAGAACTGTGTAATAAAAGCCTGTGTCGACTGTGTTCCGACTGTGTTCCCCTGAGAAAGGCCAGCAGCATCGGGGTCACAGGAAGTAGCCCCGCTCTGGCCGGCCTCTTTTCCTAAACAGGCCAAGTGTAAACATGCGACCGGGCGGAGCTGCAGCCCAGATTCAGCTCTGGAGCTCTCAGTACCCAGAATCCGTCTGAGCCTCGGATCCACCATCATTCCTCTTTTATTCCTCTCGCAGGAACGCAGGAGTATTAGAGCTAGAGAGAGGAACGAGTGAGGGGGCGGAAGAGTCTGACTGACGGAGAGAGAGAGAGAAAGAGAGAGAGAGAGAGAGAGAGCGACTGAGATCTCTGCAGGCGTGGAGTTCTGACGCTCGGCACCGCAGCGTAATGCTTTTATAATTTTCCTTTTTTAACACCAGCGTTTGAGGTGTGCTCGGGTGTTGCGGCGTAAACCCAGAATACCCAGAATCCTCGGCGATGACTCAGCGGAGGTCAGAGGGTGATTTACAGCTGTGGGAGGGGCTTACAGGTCCCCCGTCCCCGGCTCTACCGTTCTCCTCCCTGTCCTCGCCCCTGAGCCCCGACGCCCCCGACCCCGGCCGACGCCCCTCCGGCAGCACCTTCTTCCGCCGCATGCGGCTCAACCGCAGCATCACCGAACACCGGCGCTCACACTTTCACTACAGGTACCAACACCCCCCGGATTAAATTATTACATCCTCCACTCTACATACTCAACTCTATATTCTCAACTCCATATTAGTACTTGTATGTCCTCAATGGTACATCTTAATCTCTCACATCCTCAACTCTATATCTTCAACTCTATATCCTCAACTCTACATCTTCACCTCTATATCATCACCTCTACATTCTCAACTCTACATCCTTAACTCTACATCTTCAAGTATACATCCTCAACTCTATATTCTCAACTCTACATCCTCACCTCTACATCCTCACCTCTACATCCTTAACTCTACATCTTCAAGTATACATGTTCACCTCTATATCATCACCTCTACATTCTCAGCTCTATATTCTCACCTCTATGTTCTCAACTCTACATCCTCACCTCTATGTTCTCCACTCTACGTCCTTAACTCTACATACTCAACTCTATGTTCTTAATTCTATAACCTCACCTCTACATCCTCAACTCTACATCCTCAACTCTACATCCTCACCTTTATGTATTCAACTCTACATCCTCACCTCTACATCCTCAACTCTATGTTCTCAATTCTATATCCTCAACTCTACATCCTCACCTCTACATCCTCAACTCTACACCCTCACCTCTATGTTCTCAACTCTACATCCTCACCTCTACATCCTCAACTCTATGTTCTCAACTCTACATCCTCACCTCTACATCCTCAACTCTACATCCTCACCTCTACATCCTCAACTCTACACCCTCACCTCTATGTTCTCAACTCTACATCCTCACCTCTACATCCTCAACTCTATGTTCTCAACTCTACATCCTCACCTCTACATCCTCAACTCTACATCCTCACCTTTATGTATTCAACTCTACATCCTCACCTCTACATCCTCAACTCTATGTTCTCAATTCTATATCCTCAACTCTACATCCTCACCTCTACATCCTCAACTCTACACCCTCACCTCTATGTTCTCAACTCTACATCCTCACCTCTACATCCTCACCTCTATGTTCTCAACTCTACATCCTCACCTCTACATCCTCACCTCTATGTTCTCAACTCTACATCCTCACCTCTACTTCTATATCATCAACTGTATATTCATACTAGTATGTCCTCAATGCTACACAACCTCATCTCCACATCCTCACTTCAGTGTCCTAACCTCTATATCCTTACCTCTACATCCTCAACTCTACATCCTCACCTCTATATCATTACCTCTACATTCTGAACTCTATACTCTCAGCACTACATCCTCAACTCTATATTCTCAACTCTACATCCTCAACTCTATATCTTCAACTCTATATCCTCAACTCTACATCTTCACCTCTATATCATCACCTCTACATTCTCAACTCTACATCCTTAACTCTACATCTTCAAGTATACATCCTCAACTCTATATTCTCAACTCTACATCCTCACCTCTATGTTCTCAACTCTACATCCTCACCTCTACATCCTCACCTCTACATCCTTAACTCTACATCTTCAAGTATACATCCTCAACTCTACATCCTCAAGTATACATGTTCACCTCTATATCATCACCTCTACATTCTCAGCTCTATATTCTCACCTCTATGTTCTCAACTCTACATCCTCACCTCTATGTTCTCCACTCTACATCCTTAACTCTACATCCTCAACTCTATGTTCTTAATTCTATAACCTCACCTCTACATCCTCAACTCTATATCCTCACCTTTATGTATTCAACTCTACATCCTCACCTCTACATCCTCAACTCTATGTTCTCAATTCTATATCCTCAACTCTACATCCTCACCTCTACATCCTCAACTCTATGTTCTCAATTCTATATCCTCAACTCTACATCCTCACCTCTACATCCTCAACTCTACACCCTCACCTCTATGTTCTCAACTCTACATCCTCACCTCTACATCCTCAACTCTACATCCTCAACTCTATGTTCTCAACTCTACATCCTCACCTCTACATCCTCACCTCTATGTTCTCAACTCTACATCCTCACCTCTACATCCTCACCTCTATGTTCTCAACTCTACATCCTCACCTCTACATCCTCAACTCTACATCCTCAACTCTACATCCTCACCTCTACATCCTCACCTCTACATCCTCAACTCTACATCCTCACCTCTATGTTCTCAACTCTACATCCTCACCTCTACATCCTCAACTCTACATCCTCAACTCTATGTTCTCAACTCTACATTCTTAACTCTACGTTCTCAACTCTACATCCTCAACTCTACATTCTCAACTCTACATCCTCACCTCTACATCCTCACCTCTATGTTCTCAACTCTACATCCTCACCTCTACATCCTCAACTCTACATCCTTAACTCTACATCCTCACCTTTATATCATCACCTCTACATCCTCAACTCTACATCCTCAACTTTATATCATCACCTCTACATCCTCAACTCTACATCCTCAACTCTACATCCTCATCTCTACATCCTCAACTCTACATCTTCCATTCTATATCCTAAACTCTACATCCTAAATTCTACATCCTCAACTCTACATTCTCAACTTTATGTTCTCAACTCTTCATCCTCACCTCTACATCCTCAACTCTACTTCCTCAACTCTACATCCTTAACTCTACATCCTCAACTCTACATCCTTAACTCTACATCTTCACCTCTATATCATCACCTCTACATTCTCAACGCTATATTCTCAGCTCTATATCTTTAACTCTATATTCTCAATTCTATATCCTCAACTCTACATCCTCAACTCTACATCTTCACCTCTATATCATCACTTCTACATTCTTACCTCTACATCCTAAACTCTACATCCTAAACTCTACATCCTAAACTCTACATCCTCAACTCTACATCCTCACCTCTACATCTTCAAGTATACATCCTTACCTCTACATCCTCAACTCTACATCTTCACCTCTATATCATCACCTCTACATTCTCAACTCTATACTCTCAGCACTACATCCTCAACTCTACATCCTTAACTCTACATCCTCAACTCTACATCCTCACCTCTATGTTCTCAACTCTACATCCTCAACTCTACATCCTCACCTCTACATCGTCTTCTCTATGTCCTTAACTTTTGATTCTCATCTACATCCTGCCTTCACACACTGCTGTATGTTACCTGTATGTAAATGAGCACACTGAGCTACACACAGGTTCTGAAACAGATGTTTTACAGCTTAGTTTAAATGAACCACACAGAGCGTAAGCAGCACGTCTGTCTGAAGTGAATAACGGTGATGATCTGGCTGCAGTGGCTCCTGTAGAACAGCGAGGGAACAGTCAGATCTTACACTGATGTGAAGTGAATTTGATGTGTTGCAGCCTTGAAAATGACCCTGTGTGAGAATGACGCTCTCTGACAAGATCCAAACCGAGATGATCTCCAGAACATCCGACAGGTCTGGTGCGTGATTCCTGGTTTGCAGTATCTACCGAACGATATCAAGGAAAGAGCTTCTGGTAAACTGGTGATTTACAGGGTCATGTGCTCTCTTTTTCACCCTCGATTCTTAATGATGCTCGTGGAGGCTCCGCCCACTTTACAAACTACAGCTCTGGAAAAAATATATGAGACCACAAAAAATTATGAGTATAGAATATAATCAAGAGGAAGATGGATGATCACAAACCATCAAACCACCAAACTGAACTGCTTGAATTTTTACACCAGGAGTAAAGCAGCATAAAGTTATCCAAAAGCAGTGTGTAAAGCCAGGCGGACACTGTGCGATTTTTTTAATCGGATGCGTTCTGGAGAGCTCAAACTGCACGTTTGAATCGTTTGTCGTGTATGAACAACGCCTGCGATTCATCTGCACACACTGTACGGTCCGACTGACCTGCTGCGACGGGGGAGCTTACACTGCACGTCTAAACGCAGCCCGTAGGCGGAGCTTTCTTTGCGTACAAACTCTCGCTTCAACACAACGCCTTGCAAAAGAAAGCGCTTAGCTTTGCTTATTTGTGCCCTGTTGTGCGCTGAAAGTCCACGGAAGAGACGTACATGGACTCGCAGGTGGCTGAGGCGACGTGGACTCTACGGGTTGTCCGTTTTACAGAAGGAGAGCGCATAGAAAAATGACTGCGCGTCAGGATGCGAAAGAAACACCAGCAGCTTAAATAAAATAAAATAATTTTATTTTTTATTCTGTTTATTGTTTATGTAAAAACTGGTTTTGCAACACTGAATATTAAACAAGCAATCGGTTATTCACACTGGTTAGGGACCCTCATTTACAGTGCCGCTGAGCATTAACAGTTTAAAAGGGATTAATAATATATATAAAAAATAGGAATAAAAACTGACATTTATTATAGACGAATAAAATATATACGTAAAAAAGGAAAAATAGGACCTTAAAAAAGATCATAAAAATTGACATAAAAGGGAAAAAATTATATCTTATGAAGATATATATTTAATGATTTGATTAATAAAAGAAGAAAAATAATTTAAATGAATAAATAAAAAATATAAAATATAAACTCATTAAAAATTCGTTTAAAATAACCCAGGCTTTCTGCAGAATAATCAAAGTTTCAGTTAGTTTCAGTTTCAAATCATGAAAACAGCTCACCAAAACCTCAAACTATACTTTATATTTGACTATATTTACTTACAGGTCCTTTGCTTGTACTTACAGGCCCTTACTTATTTTTATTCAACTGAACTGAGTTCCTGTAGCCTCGCGCTGAATTCAGCTCCGCGCTGCGAAAGAGAGCGAGAGAGAGGCGCAGCGCATTTTGTCTGATTTATCTTGATTAATTATCAGTACATTTATATTTAGCTTTAGTAAGTTTAATAGCACTAATTTTACTACACTTCTCCGACCTTATTTATTAAAACGTTTATTTTAGAAGACAGAGGTTATTATGCGGGCAATGCCGCGCGCAATGCCACGCGCTGCGCTAAGCTGGCTTTGCGTGGCTAATATTCTGGAGCACTGGACGAGATTTTAATTAATAAATTAACATATTTATAATTTTAATAAATTTGCCCTGGCGAAAAGAAACGAATTATAAAATATAGCTTTATATTTCTGTGCATGTTTTAAGTTTTATATAATTGACGGGCAGCACCAGAGGCTGACAATGTGCTTTATTTTTCAGATATAATAGCAAAGTGAAATAAAATAAATTTATGTTTGTCAAAGATATTTTCTCTTTTAATTTTTCTTTTCAAAAACTCCAGCTATTGACTGAGAATAAGCATCTGTTGAAATTCTTAAACAGCAGAATGCCTGTGTCTGCTATATTAAGCTATAAGTCTGTGTACCGAACATAAATATAAATCCTTATAACTGACAGAAATAAATATGACTAATAATTATTTATAGTTACTGTGCAGATTTTTGGGAAAACAGGTCGTGACGTTAAGAAATCGGCCCGCAAAACAGCTCACACTGTGAGACAAGCGACCAAAATTTCTGGCATGTCAGAAATCCCTGGTCGCGTCCGACTGCTCATTCGCAGCTCCTATGGGCAATTAATCGGACATCGCTTCCCCTCTCACACTGCACGACAAACGACGCACGATCAAGCTAAAATTCGGCCCGATCATGAAATTCAGTCGCATCCGACCAGATCGGGCTTAAAATCGGGTTAAAATCGCACAGTGTCCGCCTGGCTTAAGACTGGTGGAGGAGAACATGATGCCAAGATGCATGAAAAAAAAAACTGTGATTAAAAACCAGGATTATTCCACCAAATATTGATTATTTCTGAACTCTTAAAACTATGAATATGAACTTGTTTTCTTTGCATTATTTGAGGTCTGAAAGTTCTGCATCTTTTTTGTTATTTCAGTCATTTCTCATTTTCTGTAAATAAATGCTCTAAATGAGAATATTTTTATTTGGAATTTGGGAGAAATGTTGTCTGTAGTTTATAGAATAAAACAACAATGTTCATTTTACTCAAACATAAACCTATAAATAGCAAAATCAGAGAAACTGATTCAGAAACTGAAGTGGTCTTGTTTGTTTTGACTGCATTATGGGGACTTGTGTAATATTGAACAGTATTTGATTGTAATGTTGTGACTGATTGGTGTGTGTGTGTTGACTGTATGGATCAGTGAGATTGTTGTGTTTTAAGCTCTTATGTAAGCAGGTGTGTGTGTGTGTGTGTGTGTGTTTGTGTTGAGTGGCGGTGTCGGATACCCTCTGATGGTGTCCCACAGTCGTCCTGTTGATCGTCCTGTATCTGGTTGTATAAATACACTCTGGATCTGAAATCCTGCCGCTCGTATTTACCGCCGGTGTTTTTCCAGCCGCGGATCAGAACCGATCACATGACCCCGCGGACGCCGGCGCTGTTTACGGTCAAACTAACCAACAAACATCCCTGATATTATCAGAGACGAGCGGCCGGGGGTGCGGGGGGGGGGGGGGGTTTGTGTCGGGGGCGCGCCTCTGATTAGGCTGATGCTTTATGCTAATGAAGAGACTGAGTGGCTGGAGCCTGTCTATCACAGCTCTTTACAGGCTCTGAGAGAGTGAGTGTGTGTGTGTGTTTGTGTGTGTGTGAGTGTGTGTGTGAGTGTGTGTTTGTGTGTGTGTGTGTGTGTATGTGAAAGCCAATCACGACTCCGAGCTCCGAGACTCCGTTTGTCCTGTTCTGGTCCGAGATGAGAAGCTTAATGTTCTCTTTGGCAAAAACGTCCAAACACTTCTAATCTAAACTGATTCTTCTCTTCCTCTCTTTCACACACATTCTCTCGCTTCTTCTCTACTGCTTTATCTTATTTCGAAATCTGTGTGAGGCTGTGTGAGGCTGTGTGCGGCTATGGGGGGCTGTGTGAGGCTGTGTGGGGGACTGTGTGCGGCTATGGGGGGCTGTGTGAGGCTGTGTGGGGGACTGTGTGCGGCTATGGGGGGCTGTGTGAGGCAGTGTTGGGGACTGTGTGCGGCTATGGGGGCTGTGTGAGGCTGTGTGGAGGACTGTGCGGCTATGGTGGGCTGTGTGAGGCTGTGTGGAGGACTGTGTGCGGCTATGGGGGGCTGTGTGAGGCTGTGTGGGGGACTGTGTGCGGCTATGGGGGCTGTGTGGAGGACTGTGTGCGGCTATGGGGGCTGTGTGAGGCTGTGTGGAGGACTGTGTGCGGCTATGGGGGGCTGTGTGAGGCTGTGTAGGGGACTGTGTGCGGCTATGGGGGCTGTGTGAGGCTGTGTGGAGGACTGTGTGCGGCTATGGGGGACTGTGTGCGGCTATGGGGGCTGTGTGAGGCTGTGTTGGGGGCTGTGTGCGGCTATGGGGGGCTGTGTGAGGCTGTGTTGGGGACTGTGTGCAGCTATGGGGGCTGTGTGAGGCTGTGTGGGGGACCGTGTAAGGTCATGGGGGATTGTGTGAGGTGGTAGAAGACTGTGCTTTTTGGGCCTGTTTGAGCCTCAGAAGGGCTGTTTGAGGCTGTGGAAGGCTTTATAAGGCTTTAGGGACTGTGTGGGGGACTGTGTGAGGCTGTGTGTGACTGTGTGCAGCTGTGTAAAACTATGTGGGACTGTGTGAGGCTCTGGGGGACTGTGTGTGGTGGTATAAGGCTGTGCAGGCTTTCTAAACCTGTTTAAATCTCAGGTAGGCTGTTTGAGGCTGTGTAAGGCTTTATAAGGCTTTAGAGCCTGTGTTAGGCTGTGTGTGGGGGGGCTGTGTGAGATTAAAGGGACTATGTGATGTGGTGTAAGGCTGTGGGGGCTTTTTGAGCCTGTTTGAGCCTCAGGCGGGCTGTTTGAGGCAGTGTAAGGTTTTATAATGCTTTAGGGCCTGTGTGAGGCTGTGTCTGGGGCTGTGTAAGCCTGTGTCGTGGGCTGTGTGGAACTGTGTGCAGCTATGGGGGCCTGTGTGAGGTGGTAGAAGGCTATGGGGGATTTTTTAGCCTGTTGGAGTTTCAGGAGGGCTGTTTGAATCTGGGTAAGGATTTATAAGGCATTAGGGACTGTGTGAGGCTGTGTGGGACTGTGTAGGGGACTGTGTGAGGCTATGGGGGCTATGTGAGCCTGTTTGAGCTTCAGTGGGTCTGTTTAAGGCTTTATAAGGCTTTAGGGGTTGTGTCAGGCTGTGTGAGGGGGGACTGTGTGAGGCTATGTAAGGCTATGGGGGGTTGTGCCAGACTGTGCAGAGGCTGCATGGTGCTACAGGGGGCTGTGTGAGGCTGTGAAGCTAAAGGGGCTGTGTGAGGTGGTATAAAACTGTGGTGGCTTTATGAGCCTGTTTGAGTCTCAGCAGGGCTGTTTAAGGCTGTGTAAGGCTTTATGTGGCTTTAGGGCCTATGTCAGGCTGTGTAGGAGGAGCTGTGTGAGGGGGTGTAAGGCTGTGGGGGCTTTATAAGGCTGTGTTAAACTGTGTGGGACTGTTTAAGGGTTCATGAGGCATTAGAGGGTTATATAAGGCTGTGCTAGAATTAATAGAATTCTCTGTAATTTACTAATTCTGTATGAGGCTATGTAAGGTTATGGGGGCCTGTGCCAGACTGTGGGGGACTGTGTGAGGCTGTGTGGGGGACTGTGTGAGGCTGTGTGGGGGGCTGTGTGAGGTGGTGTAAGGCTGTGGGTGCTTTGTGAGCCTTTTTGAGCCTCAGAAGGGCTTTTTATAGCTGTTTTAGGCTTTGTAAGGCTTAGTCTGTGAGGCTGTGTGGGGGACTGTGTGAGGCTGTGTGGGGGACTGTGTGCGGCTATGGGGGCTGTGGTGTGAGGTGGTAGAAGGCTGTGGGGGCTTTATGAGCCTGTTTGAGTCTCAGGTGGGCTGTTTGAGGCTGTTTTAGGCTTTATAAGGATTTAGAGACTGTGTGGGACTGTGTGCGGCTGTGTGGGGGCCTGTGTGAGGTTGTGGGGGCTTTTTGAACCTGTTCAAGCCTCAGAAGGGCTGTTTGAGGCTGTTGCTAGAATTCTCTGTAATTTACTAATTCTGCTGTTTGAGGCTATGTAAGGCTGTGGAGGGTTGTGCCAGACTCTATGGGGGCTACAGTGGGGCTGTGTGAGGCTGTGGGGGACTGTGGGAGTCTAAGCGGGACTGTGTGAGGCGATGTATGATGCTGTGTAAGGTTGTTTGAGGCTGTGTCGGGACTGTGCTAGGCTGTGTGAGACTGTGTCGGGCCTGTTTATGTCTGAGTCGGGGCTGTGCAAGGTTGTGTCGGTGCTGTGTGAGGCTGTGCGAGGCTATGGCGGACTGTGTCGGGGCTGTGCAAGGCTAATTTGTGTAATGTTGTGATTTTTCTCTGTGCAGTTTCGATGGGGAGAACGGTCCGTCTCCAGGCCGCAGTCCGATGGATTCGCAGGCGAGTCCCGGGCTGGTGCTGCACCCGTCCTTCCCTCAGAGCGGCCGCCGAGAGTCCTTCCTCTACCGCTCCGACTCCGACTACGACATGTCCCCCAAGACCATGTCCCGCAACTCCTCCATCAACAGCGAGGGGTAACCAGCTACTACACACTCTACACACACCCAACACACACCTACCACACACCACTTCCTCTACCGCTCCGACTACAACATGTCCCCAAAGACCATGTCCCGCAACTCCTCCGTCAACAGCGAGGGGTAACCAGCTTCTACACACTCTACACACACCCAACACACACCTACCACACATACCTACCACACACACCTACCACACACACCCAACACACACACACCACTTCCTCTACCGCTCCGATTCCGACTCCGACATGTCCCCAAGACCATGTCCCACACACACCTACCACACACAGCTAACACGCACCTACCACACACACACCTACCACACACACCTACCACACACACACACCTACCACACACCTACCACACACACACCTACCACACACCTACCACACACACACACCTACCACACACCTACCACACACACACCTACCACACACCTACCACACACACATTGCTCCCACACAAATCACTCCCAACACATGTGCCCAACATCGTCCTGTCTCTTTCCCTCTTTTCCTTCCAAAGGGTCTTGATTTATTCCAGTTTGGGAACACCTTGTTTTACTGAGCAATATATAATAAATATTCATGTATTCGGAAGTACATTATACAAGATATTTTAAATTTATCTTGTATTTTCTCAGCTGCTACACATCTGTGTGAAAAATTTAGTATTTTTTCATTAGTTTAAATATATATATATCATTTTTCATGGAGAGATTTAGTGAAATGTTCTAAGACTCCAAAAAAGAGAGAAAAATCTAAAGCTGATTCTCCACAATCAAAACCTGACAAAATCAGACCAGCTCCCACAATTCAGTACATTTCTATTAGATTCACTTTATTACAGTTTATTACACTTACTGACAGAACGAGAGAGTGAGAGATTGAGAGAGTGAGAGAGAGTGAGAGAGTGAGAGAGTGAGAGAATAAGAGAGATTGAGAGAGTGAGAGAGTGAGAGAGAGTGAGAGAGTGAGAGAGTGAGAGAATAAGAGAGATTGAGAGATTGAGAGAGTGAGAGAGTGAGAGTGAGAGAGAGTGAGAGTGAGAGAATAAGAGAGATTGAGAGATTGAGAGAGTGAGAGAGTGAGAGTGAGCGTGAGAGAGAGTGAGAGAATAAGAGAGAGTGAGAGTGAGAGAGAGTGAGAGTGAGAGAATAAGAGAGATTGAGAGATTGAGAGAGTGAGAGAGTGAGAGTGAGCGTGAGAGAGAGTGAGAGAATAAGAGAGAGTGAGAGAATGAGAGAGTGAGAGAGTGAGAGAATGAGAGAGATTGAGAGATTGAGAGAGTGAGAGAGTGAGAGTGAGAGAGAGTGAGAGTGAGAGAATAAGAGAGATTGAGAGATTGAGAGAGTGAGAGAGTGAGAGTGAGCGTGAGAGAGAGTGAGAGAATAAGAGAGAGTGAGAGAATGAGAGAGTGAGAGAGTGAGAGAGTGAGAGTGAGAGAGTGAGAGAGAGTGAGAGAGAGTGAGAGAGTGAGAGAATGAGAGAGTGAGAGGATGAGAGTGAGAGAGTGAGAGAGAGTGAGAGAGTGAGAGAGTGAAAGAGTGAGAGAGTGAGAGAGTGAGAGAGTGAGAGGATGAGAGTGAGAGAGTGAGAGAGAGTGAGAGAGTGAGAGAATGAGAGAGTGAGAGAGTGAGAGGATGAGAGTGAGAGAGTGAGAGAGTGAGAGAGAGTGAGAGAGTGAGAGAGTGAGAGAATGAGAGAGTGAGAGAGTGAGAGGATGAGAGTGAGAGAGTGAGAGTGAGAGAATGAGAGAATAAGAGAGAGTTAGAGAGTGAGAGAGTGAGAGAGTGAGAGAATGAGAGTGAGAGAGTGAGAGAATGAGAGAGTGAGAGAGTGAGAATGAGAGAGAGTGAGAGAATAAGAGAGTGAGAGAATGAGAGAGTGAGAGAATAAGAGAATGAGAGAGTGAGAGAATAAGAGAGAGTGAGAGAATAAGAGAGAGTGAGAGAATAAGAGAGAGTGATAGAGTGAGAGAATGCAGTGTTGCAGTAGAGTAACTGTGGATCAGCTGATGTGATAAACACAGTGTATAGTATATTCCTGCAGCTGATACTGCCCCCTACAGACCAGAACACAAAACACCACTCAGAATAAATATACAGCGATGCATCACTTCCCAACGCAGCACTGTGATAAACAGAGAGTCCCAAAATATAAGAGAATATTAGTATATATTTTTAGAATAGATTTTAAATATCAGAAAATATATTAGAAATATTAGAGTGACACAGTCCTCAGGATTTGGGTTCTGAATGTCAGTATTCTGGATTTTTTGGCATTAACTGTAAATATATTTCAGTTGAGCACAAATGTTTGAGAGGAGGAACAAGCCTGAAGCCCCACCTCCTAATCTAACATCCAATAAACACCATCTCTAACTGACGTATCATATCGCCCACTACGATAAAAATATCCTTATTGTGATAAAAGTATTATATTTAGTGTTTTACATTATTTTTACTATTTATTGTAAATGCTTTACTTTCACAATCAGAACTATCAGAACTCCAGACCAAAGTTCTCTGAGGAGACTTTCACTCCTGCAGAACTTCAGAACTTCAGTTAGTTTAAACCACAGTCCAGACCAAAGAACAAAACATATATCCAACACATATCCAACATACACCCAACACATACCCAACACATATCCAACATACATCCAACACATATCCAACATACACCCAACATGCACCCAACACATATCCAACATACACCCAACACATATCCAACATACACCCAACATGCACCCAACACATATCCAACATACACCCAACATGCACCCAACACATATCCAACATACACCCAACATGCACCCAACACATATCCAACATACACCCAACATGCACCCAACACATATCCAACATACACCCAACATGCACCCAACACATATCCAACATACATCCAACACATATCCAACATACACCCAACATGCACCCAACACATATTCAACATACACCCAACATGCACCCAACACATATCCAACATACACTCAACATGCACCCAACACATATCCAACATACACCCAACATGCACCCAACATATATCCAACATACACCCAACATGCATCCAACACATATCCAACATACACCCAACATACATCCAACACATATCCAACATACACCCAACATGCACCCAACACATATCCAACATACACCCAACATGCATCCAACACATATCCAACATACACCCAACATGCACCCAACACATATCCAACATACACCCAACATGCACCCAACATATATCCAACATACACCCAAGATGCAACCAACACATATCCAACATACACTCAACATGCACCCAACACATATATCCAACATACACCCAAGATGCAACCAACAAACACTACACTTTCTTAACACGCACACAACATGCATCCAAAAAACTCCACACTTTCCCAACATGCACAACATGCACTCAACACACATCCAACATGCACACAAAACATATCCAACATGCTACCAAGATACACCCATAACGCTCCCAACCTGCACACAACATGCATGCAATACATACCCAACATGCTCCCAAGATGCATCCAACAAACTCCACACTTTCCCAACACCCTCCCAACATATACCTAACATGCTCCTAGGGCGCACCCAATAAATACCACACGCATCATGCTCCCAACACACATCAAACATTTTTCCAACACACACCAAACAAACACCACACTTTCGTAACACGCACACAACATGCATACAGCATGCTTCAAAGACGCACCTAACAAACACCCACACTCATACAACACATACATCTAACATATACCCAACACGCACCCAACACTTACACAATGCTCACACAACACTCACACACGATGAGTAAACTGCAGTGTGAATCCAGATTAAATACAGAATATAATGTAACTCACAGATGATAATGATGATGATGATGATGATGATGATGATGATGATGATGATGATATGAAGGTGTTTCCTGATCTTTATCTCTAATCTTTAAACTCAGTCTTCTGACTCTGAGTCTGAGGATTAGAGTGATAATCGGGTCGGTTCTGCTCTCTGAGTTCAGCAGGATGAAGCTGAGGGACTGTGAGATAAAATAAAGACTTTCTTTACTTTTATTATAACTTTTATTCTCTCTCTCTCTCTCTCTCTCTCTCTCTCTCTCTCTCTCTCTCCAGTCATGCGGAGGATCTCATAGTCACCCCTTTTGCTCAGGTAAGCTCCTCTAAAGCTTCTGCAGCTTTACAGAAAATCATATCTGCACCCAGAGAGGAGATAAAAGTTCCCAACATGCACCAAACATGTACCCTTTCTGCACCTTTCTGTTTTTATGCGTCAAAAATCTGGAACAAATTAATTAATATGGTCAAATTGAACTCTTCCAAACTAAACTTATTTATTTTTTTAGTTTTTTTTTTTTACATATATTTAACTATACAAACATGTTCTGGTTTACAAGGTTTCTAATCTGAACATGTTTACAAAACATATAAAACATGTAAAATTTAAAAAGCATGTTTAAAAACAAGTCCACTAATTCCTTAGATATTTTCTAAAAGAAGTCTTTATTTTAAAGAAATGGTTATAGACTGCATGTTTAAATAATTGGTATTTATGACAAAAAAATCACTCCTGTTAACCTGTTACTGGCACTCAGTCCTGTTACTTTTTCTGTTTTGAATAACCAGACTGAGTTTTTAGCATAGAATTAGCAAAAATTCGCTTTGGACAAAAGCGTCTGCCAAATGTAATGTAATGTAAAAAAAAATATTATAAATAGCTAAATGGCGGCTATGCTAATAGCATGACGACACTGAACACATTCTAGTGATTTCCCCCCCCAAAAAAATATTTTAAAAATGATGTAAGAATGAATGTAGGTAACAGGACTGAGTGTTGAGATTGAGCTCCTCAGTCATCGTTACAATAAGATCAAATATACAGAAAAAAAAACTAATGAGGAAGTTAATTCTGATCTTCCCATGACCTTCAGAACCAGAACCAGCTGATGATGTCACTTCCTGTTGTAGAATGTTCCAGATGTTTCAGATGATCAGGGTAATGTGTTACGGTAACAGGACTGAGTGAAACAACAACAGGGACACAACTAAAATGTGTATTTAACTTAAATATTATGGATTTATTATGAACAAAATATTTTTTAAGCAGAGATGGGATTTGGAGAAACACAACAATGCAAAATAAAAATACATCTCTGAAGGAATTTAATAAATATATAATTATATTTCATGGTAAAGTTTATAGTTAGAGAGTGGGGGGACGGGTAACTAATGCTATTTTTTCAGTGTTATAAGTAGTTTTTATTAATGTTTTAATTACATATCTTACTTTTGCAATTAGGTCAATGTACATCTACAAATAAACTTGCATTAATGAACCTCTTATTTGGATGATAATGGTTTTATGTAGAGAGGTAGAAGAATGAAACTGAGACACCTGTCATCATTTTAGTGTGGGATTTTAGGTTTCATGTCTAAATTGGAGCAGCCTGGTGTTCAATCTTCATTAATTGCACATTGCACCAGTAAGAGCAGAGTGTGAAGGTTCAATTAGCAGGGTAAGAGCACAGTTCTGCTCTAAATATTACAATGCACACAACATTATGGGAGACATACCAGAGTTCAAAAGAGGACAAATTGTTGGTGCACGTCTTGCTGGAGCATCTGTGACCAAGACAGCAAGTCTTTGTGATGCATCAAGAGCCACGGTATCCAGGGTAACGTCAGCCTACCACCAAGAAGGACCAACCACATCCAACAGGATTAACTGTGGACGCTGTAAGAGGAAGCTGTCTGAAAGGGATGTTCGGGTGCTAACCCGGATTGTATCCAAAAAACATAAAACCACGGCTGATCAAATCACGCAGAATTCAATGTGCACCTCAACTCTCCTGTTTCCACCAGAACTGTCCGTCACCACAATCAATTACTGTGCTCTAAAACCAGGTGTATCAGTTTCATTCTCCAAACCCTGTACAGTTTAGGTGAGTTTTGCTGCTTCTCTAAACTCCTCCTCCTCCTGCAGGTGTTGGCCAGTCTCAGAACTGTCAGAAGCAACTTCACCATCCTCGCCAACGTCTCCTCCCCCACCACCACCAAGTCAGTACTGATCCTCCTCCTTTATTCTTCTTCTTCTCCTTTACAGAAAAGCATTACATTTTTATATATTACAGGATTCACCATTAGCGATCAATACCTGTCTATACAATAAAAGCCAGGAAATACATACTATGATATTCTTGCTAATATAATAAAGTTTAATGATTCAAGGAGACTTTATGGTACCACTTTATAATAAGACTACCTTTATAAAGGGTTTATAAATGGTTTAAAATTAGTTTATTAATGGTTAATAAGTAGGTTGTAAATGCCTTAAAAATCATTAATAATCAGTTATAACACATACGTAGAAAGAGCAACAATGACCTGTTATTTGCCAAATAGTGAACTGTATTACACAGCCATCTATATTGTTGACCTTTCTACAGTATGTGTTATAACTGATTATTAATCATATTAATGCATTTACAACCTAATTATTAACCATTAATAAACTAATTGTAAACCATTTATAAACCCTTTATAAAGGTAGTCTTATTTTAAAGTGGTACCGATTTTATTGTCGTTCTCATCACATGTGATTTATGAGGTGGAACGAAATTGTGATCTCACGGTTCAGTTCCACCCAAAAGAGCAATTATTATCCTCCTGAGACCCATGTGTAGCTTGCGATTAGTTTAGGGAAATTAAATGTACGGGAACAGCACTTTCTACACTATCTGAGGAGCTCCTGCTGCTGTTCCTCACTGTAAGAGTGTTTTTATCCGAGTAAATTAGAAAAACAACAGCAAATGGGTAAGGAGGGATGGTTGTGGGTAAGGTAAACTGGAAGACAGGAAAATAACAGCAATCATCAATTATTCACTCAGAAAAGAAAGCGATGAATGGAATTGCTCAGTCGATCCACAGAGAAAAAGTTCTGAGTACATAATCATTTCATTCATTTTTTCATAAAAATGTCATTTTTAATTCAATTTTAAAATTAATATAATTAAATTTTGCTAAAACTTTCTTAATATGTCCTTAAATGGGGACACAATGTTTATTTTAATATTTTAATTTAGTGTTATGTTGTCGTTTGACTACTAGATGGTACTGGAGGTGTCTTCATATGAGGCCAAAGGGTCAACATTTTAACTGATTAAGTATCATGATGCAGAGAAGCAGTAATGTCCCCATATGAGGACGCAGGGTCTCAGGAGGTTATGTAACAACACAATGAAATATAATAATAAAAATATAAAATAAATGCCCAATAAATGTCCAATTCACTGAATCCATCTGCACAGGCTTCCTTTAAACAGATATCTACTGTCTTAGATTTCTATTCTTAAAATTATTGACCTTTTTAACCATTTACTTATTGAATGATACCTGTGAGAATAACGCTGTAAAAACTGCAAGTAAAGATAACATTAATGCATTAGTGTCAAAAAGAAAGATACACTGTAAGCCCGGATTTTATTTCTAATTAAAAATGTATATTCAATGTACATAAATTATTAAGTTTTAGTCCATTACTGTCAAATGTAAGTATATTGTACTCATTTCAGCACGTATTTAAACGTGTTAATAGTTTTTAGTTTAATAAACTAAACATTTTAAGTTTTTGCACTGATTGACTTAACTTTTTAAGTTATTTGACAGAAAAAAAACTTTTTTTTGCATTTAAACCCGCCCTTTTCCCAGCTTGCTGTTGGTGAGGCGGCGGGCGAAGCTCTGCCGCTGTCCGTGTAGCTGAGCCTGCGAGCCTGCCCGCGGAGCTCGCGGAGCCGGCGGGCGTAGCTCGCGGAGCCGATGGGAGAAGCTCGCGGAGCGGGCGGGCGAGGCTCGCGGAGCCGGCGGGCGTAGCTCGCGGAGCCGGCGGGAGAAGCTCGCGGAGACGGCGGGCAGGCTTGCAAGCTCAGCGACACGGAGAGCGGCAGCTGTGACTGGTCCACTGAGCTGCCCACATTTTCCCGCCTTGCAGTTTAGACTGCAGAGGCACGGAGGACGCAAAGCTTCGCCCGCCGCCTCACCAACAGCAAGCTGGGAAAAGGGCAGGTTTAAATGCAAAAAAAAAGTTTTTTTTCTGCCATTTCCCATCGACTCCGCGAGCTCTGCGAGCTTCGCCCGTCGGCTTCGCAAGCTCCGCGAGCCCGTCGGCTCCGCGAGCTTCTCCTGCCAGCTCCGCGAGCTCCATCCGCCGGCTCCGCGATCTTCTCCCACTGGCTCCGCGAGCTTCTCCCGCCAGGTCCGCGAGCTCCATCCGCCGGCTCCGCGAGTTTTTCTCTGTTTTTTCCATGAATATTTATAAAAATATTTAAGTAACGTTTAATAAAAAAGGAAAGTAAGAAGAAATCAAAACTTTTGTTTACTTGTAACTCAAGATACTAAGTAGAATTGTAGGGCAAATGAATTGGTGTAACAAAAACAAAAGAGTTAAATCAACTTACAATTTAGTTGTATTAACTTGATGTTTTAAGTTATGTTAACTTAAGTTTTCATTGCCCATTACTTAACTTTTTTAAGGCAACCGGTTTCCTCAAATTTTTTAAGTAAACTCAACTTATCCGGGCTTACAGTGTAGGAGAAATGAGAAGCATGTCAAAGAACATTGTAAAAGCATGCAAAACAAGTTAAAGAACATGACGAGTTTCATACAATAAAGTTAGATTAGCAGAAATAAACATCCCTAAAATTATAAGTTTTAAAGATCGTTTGAAGTTGTGAAACATACCAGTCCTGCTTTTAATTTTATAAACATTAAAAGACGCTTTTATTGTGGTCATACGAGCAAGAAGAGCACTGATTAGAGAAGCAGTAGAGCGGCTCATGGTCACTCTGGAGGAGCTGCAGAGATCCACAGAGAATCTGTCCACAGGACGACTGTAAGTCCTGCTCTCCACTAATCTGATCTTCATCTCTGCTGGATTTTCTCAGTCAGTTTTATGAGGTAGAGTCTCCTGGAATTCAGGCTTTCAGTTAACAGCTGTGCTGAACTCATCAAGAGTTAATTACTTGAATTTCTTGTCTCTTAATAAAGTGTTTGAGAGCATCTACATCTACACTTTAAGTAATGATTTTAAATAATTCAGGCGTCTGAAGCTCAGATATTTCCTGAGAGGTGATTCCGCAAAAGATGGGCAGCTCACCCTGGTGACAAAAAAAAAAAAAATATATATATATATATATTTATATATCCTTGAATGTACTTAAAACATATTAAGAAATGTCTAGGTATGCTGTTAATATACAACAGATTTATGTACTTACTTAAAATATATTAAAAGTACATATCATGTTTTCATCAAATGTTTAAAAGTAAACTTCGATCATACTTTTTAAAAAGTACAATATAGTGTATTTAAAAAGAATAGACTACTATGAAGTACAGTTTTATTTTAATATAATTCAATATGCTTCTAAAATACTTCCAAATATTTTGAAATAAACTTTTGTAAATTTTTTAGCAAAGTGTCCTAAAAACAACAGCTGTTTCATTAGTTAATCACTTAAAGTTACAATGTATCATGTTTTCATGATACATTGGTAATTGTTAATGATTTAGGTATTACATTAATAAAACAGTTAAAATGTATTTTAATGCTCTGTATTTATAATTGGGAAAATATAATTATAAGTAAAGTATAGGATACAGTGTTAAAAAACACATTTAAATGTCAAATACAAAATACGAAGTAAATTTGAAACACGCTAAACATTGTAGTACAATATATTAAAATATATATTTTTTATACCCAATGAAGTATATACTAGAAGTGTGCTTAGCTACCTACAAAAGAGAGGAACAAAAATCATGTACAGTATATTTGTACTCTAATGTAAATAATATAGATCACATATATTTAACATCAATTCTTAGTACGTTAATACTACTAATATACCTGGTGTATAATAATAAATAGTGATACAGTTGTAATACTCATTATTAAATGTATTATAATAATTTTACTGTAAACATATTTAAAATATATATGGGGTTACATATATACAGTAGTTTAAATGTTTAAATGTTACTTATTTAAAGTATATTTAAAATAGTTCCATTTTAGTACAGTTAAGAACACTTAAGACTTTTGTACTATAGAATATATAGAATTAAAATATAATAAGTTTTTAAAAAGTTGTTCTATTTTATCTCTCTTTAAATATACTGATTAATAAAAATGTGGCTACAAGAACACATAATTAGTATACTTTAATCTATTTTTTATTTTTTTTTAAAAGCACAGACATCTGTGTCCCGCATCTGATTTACTGCATCTTTCATTAGGACACGTTCAGTCTGTCTCTGATTGGCTGAGAGCTCGGCGGGGGCGTGTCTTATTCGTACGGCGGCGGCGTGTGCTTTGTTTTATGGAAAGTAGGCCATTCTGAGGTGTATTTAGTCAGAGGAGATTATGTCTACAGAGGAGAGACATCCACTTTGAAATTTCACTTTCGTTTCACTCTTCCCTCATTTCACTTCTCCTGCTTCCAAAAGCATATAAATATATAAATATATTAATATATAAATATATAAAGAATTTATTCTACTGTTAACTCAGAGCTCGGAGAAATGCTAATTTAATAAATATTCTGCTTTCCCCCAAAATAACTGTCTTATATTTTAACAAAACCACACCTAAACTAAACACCCAAACACAGGGGGATAAACCCACATACAAACTGATATTTTTATTTATTTTCTTTACATAGTAAACGAATAGAGAAGTGATCTATCAGATTATGAAGGAACACATAATGAATCATGTAGTAACTTAAAAACAGTGTTAAACAAACCAAAATACTCTGTGAAGAAGCTTTTAGGTGATCCTATCTGGGGAGCTGTTAACTTCTCCTGATGAGTGCCAGTTTCATCATTATAACATTTTTGATTGACTGACCTACATTTTTCCTTAAAGTATTTTTTTCCTTTATTTAGTTTAGTAGTTCTTGTTTCTTCTCATAATCTGGATTCGAACATTACTCAAATATTCACTATTCACTGTATACCTGTAACTCTACCTCTTCACTACTTTACTTTAACTGATGCTCTCAAACACTTTATTAAGAGACAAGAAATTCAAGTAATTAACTCTTGATGAGTTCAGCACAGCTGTTAACTGAAAGCCTGGCTTTTTACAGCTTGATTCTTCCTGTCGATATTCTAAAACCTCCTAAGATCCGAACTCTTGCATGGCATGCAATTTTTATTTCTCTTTGCTATTTGGGCTATTTGGCACCTGATTAGTGTAAATGTAACGCTGGGGAACAGACGGGAGGCGGGTTTATATGTAAGACCAAACTTTAATAAATAACAAATAAACAAATAAACAAACAGGTGAATAACGAATAAATATGTACATAAACAGGGAGAAACGTAAAACAGATAATAACAAACAGGGCTAGGGATATATATACAAGGATAAATACGTAAATATATACAAAATAAACAAAGAAACAAACAGGAAATAAACGTGACTAGAAATAAACAAGAGCATGAAAAATACAAACAACCAAGGAAGGAGAAATGAGCTATAACGTGAACGTGGCGAGACAGACAACAGGGGAAGGTGCAAAGACCTGGATAAACAAGGACTAAAGTGAGCTATAAATAGTAACAATAAACACTGAACACCTGGGGAAGAGGGCGGAGCTACAAATTACACACACGTGACAGAAAAGTACTAGAGAAACACACTAGGAAACGGGGAAAACACAGGAAAACATAGCGAGGGCGTAACAGTAAAAAAAAAATATATATATATATTTTTACATGATGTAGTTTTTGAGAAAAATGATGTCCACATATGAGGATGTTAGTTATATATTTAGATAGAACACAATGAAGTCGCAATTAGTAATGATGTGCAAAATATTTATTTTGTGACACAGTGAACACAGCAGCTCTGAAGAGCTGCTTCAACACAAAGACATAATAAACATTTACTGTCCATTTAAATATATAAACGAAATCAAAACTGTGACTGTAGAGTGTTAAACTCTTCTGCCACCACTAGGTGACAGTATAATGGCCTTATACGCCAGGTCCTTGCAGGATAAAGACCAGATTTTTAGAGCGCAGGACTTCTAGTTGTCCTGTGTACAGATTCTCCTGATCCACCTGAGCTGTGGATCTCTGCAGCTCCTCCAGAGTGACCATGGGTCTCTCGGCTGCTTCTGTAATTCATGCTCTCCTTGCTCAGTCTTTCTCATTTGCACCTGTAAAAAAAAGTAATTTTACTCATGCAAATTGTTAAAACACGCAGGTAAAGTTTTTTTTTTAGCTTTTTTTTTTGTGCTACTGACTTTAGACTGATTGATGTATCGCCATACAGTCAGATTAGACTGTGGGATAGAATATATATATAATATAAAGTCAGGGACAGTGGTAGATTTAGATTAGATTTCTGATCTTTTTCAGTATTTCTAGTCTTCTTGTTTTTGACACTGCTGATATTTGGATGGTTGTATAAGGCCAGGTATATGCAGTCTGCACGGTGTCCAGTAGAATCAGTACAGAGTGTGAAGTAGGAGTGGGCGATATGGCTCTAAAATAATATCACGATATTTCAGGGTATTTTTGTGATAACGATATACTTGGAGATATAGGAAAACTAAAATAATTCATTAATTTCAGGAATATAGTATAATAGTATAACAGAATAATCATAATGTGGCAAAATAAATAATATAGCATAAAATAATATAATGCAGCAAATAATATTGCAGAATATTTAGTGCATGCATATCGTCACTGTCCAATGAAAAACACTGATCTCCAAAACAGAGAAAACTTTTAGTGGAAGTCTGTAATGTAAAAAGAGTTTATTTCAGGTCATTTTGAAGAGTTTCTATTGGTCTATGCATTAATAAATGTTGGCACAGTGTAAGGGACAGTTTTTCTGGTCAAACTAAAAATTAACAAAAATGGAGATAAGTGTTTTTCATAGGGCAGCGACGATATAAACTGCAAACTAAAACAATTCTACAATAAATACACCTAAAGCTTCACAGTAAATAATAGACTACTTTTAAGACAGAACAGCCCTGTTATCACAATATGGATTTTTAATATCATGATATTTCTGTGTCACGATATATTGTATACCATATAATATTGCCCACCCCTAGTGTGTATGATCTGTGTGATCTGTATGAGTTGTGTGAGTTGTGTGAGTTGTGAGAGTTGTGGGGTGTATTAGTGGTGTATTTATGTTTGTCTCCTCGCTTCAGGTCCGGGAATGAATGAATTAGAGGGTAATATTAAATATGAATAATAGGAGATATTAGAGCAGTAGATGAGTACAGTATGAATCTGTATTTATCTCAGTCTGAGCCTGGGCCAGCAGAGGGCGCCCTGCTCCTCCTCCACTCACTGCACTTCTATTATCTGTCCACAGGAGGTCGCCAGTGACAAGCCAACCCACCGTTCCCTCGGCAACACTCTCCGGTACGTTCACCAACAATGTGCATCCATCCATCCATTTATCCATCCATCTTTCTATCTATCTATACATCTCTGTAAAAATGTAGAGATCACTTCAGTTTCTGAATCAGTTTCTCTGATTTAGCTATTTATAGGTTTATATTTGAGTAAAATGAACATTGTTGTTTTATTCTATAAACTACAGACAACATTTCTCCCAAATTACAAATAAAAATATTCTCATTTAGAGCATTTATTTACAGAAAGTGAGAAATGGCTGAAATAACAAAAAAGATGCAGAGCTTTCAGACCTCAAATAATGCAAAGAAAACAAGTTCATATTCATAAAGTTTTAAGAGTTCAGAAATAATCAATATTTGGTGGAATAACCCTGATTGGTTTTTAATCACAGTTTTTTTCATGCATCTTGGCATCATGTTCTCCTCCACCAGTCTTACACACTGCTTTTGGATAACTTTATGCTGCTTTACTCCTGGTGTAAAAATTCAAGCAGTTCAGTTTGGTGGTTTGATGGTTTGTGATCATCCATCTTCCTCTTGATTATATTCCAGAGCTTTTTAATTTGGTAAAATCAAAGAAACTCATCATTTTTACGTTAAATCTTTTTTATTTTCCAGAGCTGTATCTCTCTCTCTCTCTCCGCTCTCGCGCTCGTCCCACTCTGTCTCTCACATTGTGTGCAGTGTGTTTGGTGTTGTAGCTGCTGGCAGTACAGAGTGTATTATATCACCGGATGTGGTGGACCCGGTGGAACCGTATGGGCAGCAGGAGCTGGAGATCCACCAGACTCAGTAATCAGAGCTTCTTCACACCCAGCGTTAACCATACTAATCACTTACCCACAATTCTCCACGCCCAGCGCTAACCATACTAATCACTTACCCACAATTCTCCACGCCCAGCGCTAACCATACTAATCACTTACCCACAATTCTCCACGCCCAGCGCTAACCATACTAATCACTTACCCACAATTCTCCACGCCCAGCGCTAACCATACTAATCACTTACCCACAATTCTCCACGCCCAGCGCTAACCATACTAATCACTTACCCACAATTCTCCACGCCCAGCGCTAACCATACTAATCACTTACCCACAATTCTCCACGCCCAGCGCTAACCATACTAATCACTTACCCACAATTCTCCACGCCCAGCGCTAACCATACTAATCACTTACCCACAATTCTCCACGCCCAGCGCTAACCATACTAATCACTTACCCACAATTCTCCACGCCCAGCGCTAACCATACTAATCACTTACCCACAATTCTCCACGCCCAGCGCTAACCATACTAAT